>NW_012130081.1:1142326-1201279 GCF_000143395.1 Atta cephalotes
AGGGGAAAGAAAGAGAAGCGGAGTCACATTTTTTCAGCCAGAGTCGAAATCGACATTTTTTTATTAATTCTACAAAGACTGTATGATTTTCAGAAAACATGACAAATTTATTCTTTAAAAAGAGAGAGATTTTATTAAAATATCTAATTATAATAATATAATAATATTTGCATCCTCAACTTTTAAAACGAAATCAAATCACAGTTATTAGGATCATATCAAAGTTTGTATTCAAATTATCTTAAGCTTAATCGACAAGTAGTAATTAATAAACAAGTAGTAATTAAAATCGAAATTGTTTTTGAACGCTTAAACGCGTTGCAACTGTACAATTTCGGTTTATCTACTGAAATTTTCTTTTAATTTTGGCCGAAATCAAAATCAAATCGAAATTCTGATTTTGACCGAAACTGACCGAAACCGAAATAGAAACCGAAGTTTCAGATTCTATTAATACATAATTTTATTTGACCGAAATTTACTTGCTTTCTCTTCAATCAGATTGTCCTTATTTTATTATAAAACTTGTTTTATTATCAAAAAATGTTGTAACAGATATATTTCATGTTTTATGCTTACTTTTCCAGTTCAATTTTTATATTTTTTAAATATAAGAGATGCAAAACTGTACAATTGAACTGTGTAAATAATTGTTTTCACGTTTTATAATATTAATTAAAATATTAAGATTATAATATAGATGTATGTAAAGATATATTTTCTTAAAAAAACTTCGCAAAAACAATAGATCTGCACAGTATTTGCAGTTATCTATATAAAATTATTTAGATAACATCTAAATTATGTAAAATTACTTTAATTAACCATCTAATCATTCTGGAAAGATATTTATGTGCATTTAATTTCAAAAAGTAAACATAATCTCATCTTGTTTTCGTTCGAAGATGCAACTTTTGATTTGAATGTTCCATACTATTTCATTAAGACGATTAAGATACACATAGTTTTATCCAAATTACGCCGATATTTGTAACTTTGGATGAGTCCTGATGAGATACTGCAAATTTTCGGCATTTTATTAAAGATATTTATGTTAAATAATATACATTTTGTATTATGTTTTATTTTTTTAAAGCTAAATTATTAAAATAATATATAAAGAAACTTATCTTATTAGACAATCTTAAATTTATTAAATAAATAATAATTAAATTAGTTCAAGAATCATGAAGCAAATATAGCAAGACTTAGTTTTTATCATATTATAATAAATTCTTTTAAGGTCTGCTTTTTAATTGAACTTTTTCATTATTCCTCTTTTTCTTCTCTCTTGCCTCAAGTCGAAGATGAAGACGCACCGAAAGAAAGTTACTCGTTTATAGTTTCTCTTTAAGTGAATTCTCAATATTTCTGCATCGAATCCATCTTGAACAAACGATGAATAACGATAGCAGCACAAGCAATTTCTGCGCCAAGCAATTTCTTCTTTAAACCGTTTTCGCATTAAGGCTGAAAAATACAATATTCAATTTAACGAGATTACCAAACAGATAGGCCAAGTAGTAGCTCATATACATGAAAATTATCAAGGATAAGTCAAACATTGAACGGCAATAAGTAATTTATGTTTCAATTAATATCTATTTGTTGATGAATATATAATTTTATAGTTATGCCGTAATATATATTTTATATTTATTAATGGTGTTGGTCCATATGACATTGCTCTGCTTAAGCTTGCATCTCCATTAATAAAGTTGACAAAGGAAATACAAGCCATCGAATTAGCATCACCAGAAAGTGAATCAACTGGAAAGACATATGGATAGGGTCCACTTCAACTGACATTTTTCCCAAAATTCCAGATAAACTTCAACAAATTCAAATGGAATACATTAATCGCATAATATGTTACGAAGCTGTTAGTAATTTGACAAGATCTTCTTCTTCTCCTGTTTACGAAACAGTTGTATGTCTGTACTGGGCCATCGGACAAAGCGATTTCCGCATACAGCGTAAATGTCAGACGTTCAGTAAATTCAGTAAACGACAATAGCTTTGTTATCGTCTATTAATGTAGCAATTTAATGTCAAGTTTTTAATACACTTTTAGAGTGATTCTGGTGGCCCATTAATTTCGCATAATGGAGAAAAACTGTTTCTCACTGGAATTATATTTTAGAGTATTTTTCTATGGGGGGAGGGGCTAGTACTGCAGATGCGTCATCTGTATACACCAAGGTATCCAGTTTCAACAATTGATTCGAGCAGAAAATCATCATAATTATTAATGACAGCAATATTGATGCTATATCAAATGCATACTAAATAACGAATTATTGTATATTATTCGACAAAAAGTCAACACGCAGCTTAAATAAATAATGACGTCTTTTATTCCGATCCACCTAGAGTAGAAAACTAAATAGTAATTTGAATGAAGAAAACATCTTTGATAACTATTTATATATTTTTATTTTATTCAATAGATAACACAGTACACATAAGTTACAAATTATCTTATAAATATATACTTGTCACAGTGATATTAACTAAAAAATAAACAAACCTATTCTAAGTTAATATACTTAAAATAATTCTTGAATCTAATACAAGGGTAATATAGGATAATCATATAATTGTTACAAAAATAAATTTAATAAATTTAATAAATTGGCAAAAGTCAATCCAAAATTATTAAATTCATGCTAAAATATCCAAAATATGCAATATGCAAAATAAATTAATTATATATACCTTCAGTTTATACCTTTTAGCACAAATTTAAATACAATAGATACCAAACTATTGCATTGTAAAGAATTGTTTGCAAATTTTATTGATTGGTAATATTATTATATAACGATTATAAGATACATTCATAAAGTATCACAAAAAACAGTTCTGAATAACAATGCACTATTCGAATGATAAAAATTAAAGATTCTTAGACTTTTATACAGTATATAAAATACAGTAGCAAGAGAGGCAAATAGTTGAAAGACTCACTTCCCTAATCAAATTCTCCAATCAAATATATTTTACAAATGTATATTTAATTCATTTATTATTTCTTGATAGCATTCGTGATTACTTTTATTGCGGCTAGTGCTTCCTTGGCTGTCGGAATAATATGCTGAGGTGGCAGTAGGAAGCCGTGTCTTCCAGTGTCCCGCAGTTCGATCGTGTATGCATACTTGATCTTGAGCAGAGCTTTAGCCCAGTCATCAGAACCGCCAGCAGCAGGATACAACGTTATCGCGCTATTTCCGACGGTATACTCTGTATTATCGCCTCCTTCGTACTTCATATATTTAGCTGCTTCAAGCCCTACTGCATCAAGATCTCGGTAATCAGGCGGCAAACGCTGATCATATCCCCATGGATATAAAATATATTGGCCATATGAATGAAACGATACATATGCCTGTAAGAAAAAAGTAATGAAGTACTACAATGGCATGAAAGGAATATTTCAAAATTTATAAAGTTAATTTCTGAGATTGAATTGTCCGTGGATTGATTATTATAAAACGTTATTATAAATATCTCACAAAAAAATGTATTATATATATATATATATATATATATATATATATTATTTTTTTTGTGAGATATCTTGAATTAAGGAAAATCCGTATGATCTAAATTATGTTTACGATATTAAGTTAAGAATGGTTGCTGATAGCATTGCTGTAATTGATTTAAAAGAATAAAATAATTAATGCAAAGTAAATACAAATTAGCGGATTTTTATGCAAAATATTTTAACTAACGTTGATATTTGCTAAAGTGTTGTCGAAGAAATTTCGAATAGAATTAGTTTCTGGCTCGGAGAATGCTTTAGAACCTCGATATGTCTCGTAGCACATGTTACCACTAGTTCCCTTTCCACCCCAGCGATAACCAAAATTTCTGTTTAAATCTACACCCGAGCAAAGAGTGCCCTTTCTTCTATTCTTTCTCCACAAACGATCGTATTGGAAGGTATATCTATAACCATCTGGATTGGCAACTGGCAGAATGTAATAGTCTGTTTGTAAAACATCGCTATTTTCAACCAGGTTATCAATGATATAAGTCACAGCTGCCGGTGAGATCCATTCCCGGGCATGTATTCCACCATCAATCCATATCGCAGGTGTATTTTCCGTCTTACCATTACTAATCCTTAGAACCTTTTAACATTTATAAAAATATTAAAATCTTAAACATCAAATTTTTTATTAGTATCAAATTAGATGTGGATACCTTGAGGGGTTGTCCTTCAATGGAATTACCGATGGATTGAACGGAGCAGACATCAGGATAAGTGTTCGCGAGATAATCCAAGTAACCATAAATATCATTTATGTCATGGTAGCTGGTCCATTCCATACGATGACCTGATGGATATATCTTCAAGATTATTTAGAGATTGCACGTTCCGTTCCCTTGTGAGCTTGTATAGCAACCGCTTCGTAGATTTAGCTCAATGCAAAGCAAGCATTTCTTTCTTTCAATTGTCATCTTACAAAATATTTTTTTCAGTACTCCTTACATTATATAAATCTGATATATTATTCTGAATCGACGAAACGAATTATGCGCGTCTGAAAGCTCACCCCTAAAATGCCATGGAGCACCCCCACCATATACACTAGCAGGATAACGAAGAGGACGAGGACGTGGAAATCTAAGTCTGACTCCCTGCCACCAAGCGTAACGAGCTAAAAAATTACTGAATACTCGGTGACAGAAGCGATGCATTTATTATAAAAATTCCCAAATGCTCATATTTATTCCTATAGTTTAATTTGTGTTTCAGAAGTTTCAGCAATTTTTCGACTTTTCCAATATTGTTTGCAAATGTAATAATTTCTTGCACGAATCGAAAACTGAACTTTGCCGAGTCCGTCTTGGATAACGGCATCGAGATGAGATATCGACTGACCATTATGCAAACGACCACAGAAAACAACGAAACATCGCTGAATGCCCGTACGTGCGAAGACTACGCGTTTTAAGTAACACACGCCTTATAAGTAAAGTATAACTGTTAATGTTAATCAGCATTGAAGCGGAACCGGGTTACTAAGTGGGATTCACACAAGGTCAATAACCTCGATTCATTTTAAACTGTTTTTCTTTGAAAATGTATAAGAATTTGAAATTATTAATTAATGTATTAACTTTTCTTTTTAGAATATATGTGTATTCCAATTTATGATTTTAACAATGATTCTCAAACACACTTAACACATACACGCATTACATCAAATGGTACAATTTTCTGATAACACATATAAATAATAATAAAATATATTATTAATCTTTACAGTGAATATTAAGTTAACTGTCCAAATTATGTTAAAGTCATATAATAGACAAGAATTTTACGAAATATGTTTACATCAACATTAGAATAGTTTTCATATGTTTGACTTATTTATTGTATTTTCTACTTTGTATTTTTCTGATGTCCTAATTATTACAGATACTATAATAATTTAGTTCAATTGAGACACAATATTTAATTAAAACAATGGTATCTTAAATTTATTTTTATAAAAATTATTTTAATTATTTAGTTTGCAATTTTAAATAAATAAATTAAGTAAATGGAGATCATTCAAATTAATTAATCCGATTCAAAATTAACAACAAGCTGTCATTTGCAATAACTTATTTTTGAATGTATTTCTGAATAAGAATTATTAATTCATTTTAATTAGTTTTCTTTGCTACATGATTGATCAATAATAGCTTCTTCCGTTTACGTAAACAAGTGAAAAACAAATTATGAAGATCGATTATTACTTCTTTTCTATTATTAATAAAATTGTCTAAAAGTGATGAAAAATGATAAGTTAAGAGTGATAACTAATTGTAAAACATAAACTATAAGCAACGATGACTTGATGCGTGTATTTAATAATAAATATTTAATAATAATAATCAACCTTATTCTTAATAATAATTATCAACCAAACAAGCTTTTTCCGTAATTTTTATGAATATCAATGAAACAAAATAACTATAACGATTGATTGCTTTTTTCATTATTAATAAGATTGTAAAAAGTAAAGAAAGTAAAGAAAAATAATAAAGAGCAAGACTAATTGTGAAGCATATACAATAAGCTGCGATAACTTGATGCGAAGTATAAGTATTTAATAATAATTATTAAAAGCATTTAACGATGCATGAATATATCAATAAATATTATATGTAGACATTAATAGTATTGTTACTATTATTTATCTTTGAAGAAATTTTTATTTTCCTTGCGATATTGTTGAATGATACAGCAATATTGATTTTATGATATAGCAATTAAAAATTGATGAAGTTTAATTAATGCAATTGTAATAAAATCTCAAACCTTTGCGTCCTTCGAGTTCTGCTTGCATTGCGGTTGTAAGTCGAACATTCCCGTCATCGATCGCTTTTTGCACATCTTTGATCAGAACGTCATATTTTATTCTGCAATTGTTCAATAGCAAATCGACGTTATAAAGCATCTGATTTCGAATGAAAATATCGACTGTCAATGGATGATTGGACCATATTTGATATGCTACATTAAAAAAAAGATTTTGTTAGACTCTATTTATAACTGTTGTTCTTCTAAAACTTTTAATAATACATATCATTTTGAAATACAGTAAAATATTTATATTTTAATATAAATTATATTTATGTACAACCGTTTTGATCATGTTGCTCCACCAAATCATTTACTGAATCATTGTGCTTGTAGATTCGCCACACTTGATCACCGACATAAAAAACTTTCTTACTGAAATCCTCTCTGAAATCTTGTTTAGCTGTTTTTTTATAAGCCACAGATTCGTCGCTTTTAAGATTCACGGTCGCATCAACGACGAAGACAACGATTGTTATCGTTGTCAACGCCACCCATTTTATGTGATTTTTTCCACTGTGCTTCATTTTAGCTGAAACTGTTCTTAAGAGCAGAATATACCAAGCTTTTATAATACGCGACCGTCCGCTGATCGGGAGTATAACGGAATTACTCGATCAAAGATGCGGAGTTTGCCGAATCCAACCGTAATAAATTCATATCGAAAGAAATGCTGTTTATAGAAGGACAATAAAGTTAAACAGTCTTCTTTTTATTTAATGTATCTCACATGTATCTCATATTTAATGTATCTCGAACCACGCATCGACTGCTGACATTTTTATATAAAAATTGTTATATATTACTATACACTTAATAACATCAAATCGACATTCAAAAATTACAAGATGAAATATTATGTTCTAGGTACGTATTATGGAATTATTCGAAAATAGATTTCAATCGAAATTACTTTATTTTCTTTAAAAAAACATAATAAAAATTTAGAGAAGAATTGAATAATTCTAATCAGAATCTATTTTGCACAATTTCATAATACAGGAAATTTTTTAAGATTTAAGAATACTTTTTTAGAATAGAAATGGAATGAAACAAGAAATCATTTCGTAAAACAAAAAACAAAAAAAATTATTTTCGGAATACTCTCTATGCTATCTGAATATGTACACAAAATTTATTTTCATTATAATTGTTTAATTTATCTTCATTATTATCAGAATTCCACATAAATAAAGGAAACTACAAAATAATTATACAAATAAATAATTGCCAGAATTTTTATTTTTTAAATTTATATTTAAAATAATATTATTTATTGTTAAGTAATACAAGTATTTGTAGATTTTAAATATTATTGTTTGTTGCAAGACTTCTTTATAGCAATAGATTCATTGATGCTACTTTATTTAATTTAGAGCGCCGACGCAACTCTCAATGACAACTCGACGGCGCAAATCGCGGGCAGACACGCGGCTTCTGCACAACGTTCTTCTTGCATTGTTCTTGCACCGCTACGTCGTAATCGTGATTACGTTAAAAAAAAAGAGAACTGCAACGTCTGTATCAGAACATCATTTGGGACAAAATCGTAAAAGTATGAAGTGCCTATTGACGATCATCACTCTCATGGCTATTACCTCGACCATTAAGGTACCGTTTGCTGTCCGTATTTAAGACGATTTTATTATATCTTCCCTAACCGTAACTGCATTTTTGGATACCGTTAATACGTAATTCAACGTTTGGTATAGAAATTAATTATTTATTGCATTAAAGGAACATTTTTTTTTTATTTGTATATTTTATATCAATTTGCGACTGAATATTTCTAAGACATTTCAATATTAATCTTTTACAATGTTATAAATTTTACGATAAATTATTATTAACTTAGAGCTTGAGGATTATCTTTTTATATACAGTAGTAATAAAAAGATAAAATAGTAATAGGTCAAATAAACGTGTATATGTGTTTGTCATACCTTTATCATAAGGTTTCTTTGGTCTCTTTAATAGATGCATATGTACATACATAACCACATACATCTATCATAAGCTATACACATGAATCATTCTTCTGTAACTGTGTATGTTACTTTAAATGTAACCCATACATAGATACTCTTATGCGTTAAATTAATAGGAGGGAGAGTTCTATTCCATATTATTTCTATTAGTTTGCAGTACTTATAATATTCAAAGCACATTTCAAATAATGTCAATAGGATTTGCAGCATACATTCAAAATTTTTATAAATACTTGGAAACTTAACAACATCGAAATGTAATCGCAACTTCTTGCATTGCAATTAAATTTAAGTTATATAATTAAATTTAAATTATATATAAAACAAGATATATTATTGAAAAAGTAAAAGTTAATATCTTCCGTATTAAATAATGCTAAATAAAAATAATAATAATATAGTTATAAAAATAATAATAATAATAATATATAAAAATAATAATAATAACTAAATAAAAATATAGTTTTATAATAGTAATACAAACCCATTATATAAATTTTAAATATATTATAAATCCGAAAATGCAATATACATATATTAAAATACATATTATAATAAAAATATTAGGCAATAGCATAATGTAAATATTTATTTATTGTTGATACATTATAATGTATAAGAAATAAATATGATAACGACCTATAACTCGATTGCCTACAACGTAACTTGATTGTCTACATGCACTATTGCGCACAAATATAAAATTAAGAGAAAAATGTATGTTTGCACACATGATATTATTATGTACAAACTGCATTACACACATAATGTTATTGCTTACAGATCAATTGCTCACTAGCAATAATCTCTGCTTTAAAATACAAATTTTGTTTTAAAACACAAATTCTCTATTTTAAAAACAAATTATTTTGCATCATATAACATTGCTTCAATAATACAAATTAAAAATAAAAGTTTAGAAAGGCTATGAACCAAATAACAATAAAATAAATGTATAAATATAAGAAATAAATATAATTATCATGATCTAAAGCAAATAACAAATAACAGACATCGTTTCAAACCCGATCGATCTTCTTCAATGTTACATATAAACATAATTAAATAAAACAAATTAATTTAGTTTATCTGTTCTATTTAATTATGTGTATTAATTATGTAACATTGAAGATGATTCGATTGGGCTTGAAACAATGTTATCTGTTATTTGTTATTTGCTTCATATCATCTTTTATCATTGATCTTCTTTGAAAGATACTGCAATAGAAATTGTAATTGATATCAAATTAAATGTTCCGAAAAATCAATTGATATTGATTTGATTTCGACTTATGAACTAAGGATGATATATATGTGCAAACGTATTTTCTTAATTTTATATTTGTACGGCAAAAGTACTTGTAGGCAATCGATCTATAGATAATAATATTATGTGTGCAATGTATAATAATTTGTGCGCAATAGTGTCGTGTGTACACACTTTTTCTCTTAATTTTATATTTGTGCGCAATAGTGCAGGCAATAATTTTTGTGCGCAAACAAATTGTTGGCAAATATGTAGACAAAGGATGCGATAAGCAATCAATTTGTAGACAAACAGAGTCTTTTCCGTCAATTACGTTAGAGGAAACACTTGTGAACACTTGGAAAAACCATTTACATATTTTACAAATTTACAATGATTAAGTGTAACACTGAAAAACATAATATCGTTTTAACAGCATAATTTTAATTGAAAATAATCCTGTTGATTTAACAACAATACTATTGAAAACAAACAAAATTTGATTAAAACAAGAGCATAAATATTGTTATATTCAGTGATAGTGAGAAAAATGTTTTGGGAGGGGCTGTAGAAATTTTTTAATGTTCTTTTTTATACTAGTAATACATTTGATAAGTATAAACAAAAAAAGTTTCGTTTAAAAAAAAAATAAATTCAATAGCAAAAAAGTTATGATAATTTATATATATCGTCGTTGCAATGTCGAACGTTTCGCTGACACTGCATATAAATTGTCATAAATTTTTTACTATTACATTTAAAGATCTAAAACTTTCTAGGAAACTTTAAATATTTAACTACAATGTAGCATTAATGAAAATTTTTAATTCGAAAATTTGTAACACAACTTTAATGAAAAAAAATTCACTAAACTTGACAATATTGAAAATCCGCCATTTTATAAAGTGCTTCGAAAATTTCGAAAATTTCGAATAGCTCTCATAAATCGTAGAATATATCAAAGATTATAGTGTAAAATTTAATAATGAATATTAATATCTAGCTGAGATTTCATTAGTTGAAGTGCTGTCATTCTTCCAATGCCACTTTTTGCAATTGTGCTAACAGCAACATTTTTTTCCGTGTAATTTATCGAATTTTTGTTTATGTGCCATACACAAAACGAAAATCAACAAATATATTTTTAATACATAATAAACGATATTTTTGCAACTAAATTAAATATGAGAACTATCCCAACAGAATTTAATTTTCTCTCTCAAAACAAATTGATATTTACGGCTCAACAATTCTTTATTCTTATGAAATTATTGAAATTATTCAGAATTTCGGGGGAGAGAGACTGTAGTCCCACAGCCTCCCCTTGGCTACGCCATTGGTTTTATTAATGGTGTTATTGAATTAACCAAATTATTTTTATTTTAATTATTTTATTTTAATTAAGATAATTCTGTTAATACAACATTTGTAATACAACATTTTTTTTAGTGTAGATATCCATTTTAAGTATAAAATAAAAATGATTTTCCAAAACCTATTTAAAATAAAACTATTTTAAATGTTAAACCCTGCGAACAAAAATTATAGATTAAACGAAATAACACTCATATAAAGAAATATTTTCAATTTTTACATAAATTAATTTAGATAGACAAAAATGTATACGCTTTGCAATAATAAGTTTTACATCATATCAACTTTCTAATATGAATTCAATGTGCGGGCGGGAATATGATGGTATATTACTTTTATCGACGTTTTTTTTAACAACGTTACTAACAGCACATTTGTAAAACTGCATTTGTAAACTGCACATTTGTTTCATAATTGTTTAAATAATGCTTTCTTGTATTTTATCACTATGTGATTCCAATATATGTAATTCCAGTTAAATATAACATAATAGTACGTTTTCAAACTTAATTATAAGTTTATTCTTTTACTTATACTTATGAAAAATACCAAATTTTAATCGTTATTAAAATACTATAAAATAATAAAATAAAATAATAAAGATCTGTTTAAACTTATTGAGATTATTTTGTATAGTTTCTTTTTTATAGATTTCTATAGATTCTAAATTATCTATTTATTGTACTTGGAAATATTATTAACAACAATTTTTTTATAACTTCTACGCATTTTTAAAGATGTGATCGAAATGAAGACTTTGGTAAAAATGTAATTTCCTTGCAAAATTTGTCAGGAACTATGTTTATTACTTATTATGCTAATTATACTTAATAAAAAATTATATTATAACATTTTAGAGAACATTGCGCGCGCGCGCGTATAAAGTATAATATTATAAATTAAATTTATAAAGAGTATAATGTTAAATGTTTAATTTTTATAAAGTAATGTTTAGGTACTAATTGCAACTCCTTTTAAATTTGATTTTATTATGATTTACAATAATTATTACGTAACATTTACATAAAAAATGAATACTTTAAAAAAATTTCTATTTCAGGCAGAAACGTTTAGAGTCACTGATCAAGTATATTTCGATATCATGATTGATAATCATCCAGTTGGTAGGATTGTTATTGGCTTGTTCGGCGATATTGCGCCAAAAACGGTGAAAAACTTTATCACTTTTGCTACTACTGGTATAGCTGGAAAAAAATATGCAGGGACCAAATTCCATCGCGTGGTAAAGAAGTTCATGATTCAAGGTTACGCTACTTTTGATTAGTAATTATTTTTTATTAATTATTACAGATATTAAATTATGAATTCAATTTGTGATTATGTGTTACAGGTGGCGACGTCGAAAATGGCGACGGTACTGGTTCCATTAGTATTTATGGAAAATATTTCAACGATGAAACTTTTGAAGTAAAACATACCGGACCATTGATCGTCAGCATGGCAAACGCTGGAAAGGACACCAACGGTTGTCAATTTTTCATTACTACCATACCAACTCCTTGGCTAGATGATCACCATACAGCATTTGGAAAAGTAATAAAAATATATAAAATTATGTAAAAAATATATTTAATTTGTTATCTGTTTGTGTTTTACATATTTGGAAAATAATTTGTCAGATAATTCTTTTTATTTTTAGTTTATTATCATATTTATTATTGTACTTAAATATCTTAATACATTTTAAGTTAATACATTCAACACATTTATTTGTTAATTTTAAATAATTCTTTCCGCAGGTAGTTAGCGGTGAAGCTATAGTCTTTAAGATCGAACAAACCAAAACGGATAGCGATGACATTCCATTTGTGCCTGTAATAATCTATGACAGTGGAATTCTTCCAACGGAGCCATTTACTATATCAGATAACCCTTACGAGTAATTTAACATTATTGATGCGACTTTAATATTGTTAATTATTTGTTTTCTTTCCTTGACTCTTCCATAGCTTAATTGAATTATAACACTCCCTTTTATTAATTAAAGATAATATTATATTTGCACCTTTAAATTGAGAGACATAATTGTTACAACGATCATTAATTAATTGAGTAACATTATTAGATATATAAAGTTATAAATATAAATACTTTTATACGCTATTTTACGTATTTTACATGCTTTGATAGCTTTATGGGCTTGAAGTTGCTCAAACTTGCAATTTATATTATTTTTCAGAACAATATATTTTATATACTTGATTGTTTTATGCTATAATTGCGCAAACGAAAAGACTGCTATACAAACATAAATATAAAAAAAATAAACGTTAAAATTTTAATACTCTCGGAAGGTAGATTTAAATTTATTTTTTAACATATCCATCTTCTTTATGTTTATTTTTATCTAGAAATAATTTTTAAATGACACAATTAAATTCATAAATCATTAGTGCAATATTAAAATATGCATATTTGCAGTGCATGGGCGTGGATTAAGGCGACCTGCATACCGTTGGGATTTAGCTTCTCAATACTTGCGATCTTTCATTATATGATGAAACAGTTGGATGTCTAAGTGACAATCTTGATGTGAAAAATTGATTTAAAAAAATGAATTCATGTCTTTATTGGACCTAAAAATTTAATATTTATTTTTATATGTAAAATTATGTATAGTTGCATATTACTTATGCATCATTTTTATAAAAAAATTACATTATTCGTATACAGCTAATAAAACGAAGTATGATTTGCTTCTTATAAGATAACATGCACGAGAAGAAAGGAACATCAAGCGCCATCTCTGTAAAGGTTAAGACACTGTTGAAACTACTATGTAGACATAAATGTAGAAATATTTAAAAAAATTATTTCATTTACTTTATAATAAATTGAATAAAATGCAAAACAGAATCATATAAGGTAATAGGATTCTATATATATAACCCCATATATTGTTTTCTTAATAACAATATTCACATCAAAATAATTGAACTTTGAATCAGACAAGGTGTTTCTTACAGATTTTTGGATGCTAAAAAATAAGTTTTATCAGCACGTCAGGTTTTTGAAATAATTAAGGTTTAATGTATCTTCTGAATTGTCGTATTTTCGGAACATTTTCTTATTTTTCTCATCCTATTTTTCTCATAAACTTGATGTGATAGAACATTCTAATTTGCAGATTCAGCGGATTTAGCATAAAAATTACGAAAATCAATCAATTTTCTTCTTTAAACCGCAAAAATCATGCTGTATAATCCTTACAAATAATTTAATATTATCGGTGCAAATATTATTAATTTAGTTCTTTTTCTTAACTCTTCCACAGCTTAATTGAATTGTTGCGCTCCCTTATATTAATTATAAATTATATTTGATACAATAATTGTAAACTGAGAGAGATAATTGTCAACAGTTATGAATTTTTTATTAATATATGAAGTTATAAATATAAAGCTATAAATATTTTTATACTCTTTGGCTTCACTTGATGCAACTGCTTCGCAGCATTTTTTGGTTAGTTAATTAATAAAATTCTTTCTTTTAATTGATAATTGTATTCTTTTTACGCACTCTTTTTACGTTCGTCATAATCTTTTAGCCACAGCTGAATTTATATTTCATTAATGCAATATCAAAATGTGCATATTTGCAATGTAAGGGCGTGGATTAATGCAACCTGGATACCGTTGGGATTTAGCTTCTCGATACTCATTACATGATGAAACAATTGAATATCTAAGTAATAATTTCGATATAAAGAACTGACTTAAAATAATGAATTTATGCATTTACTTAATTTAAAGACACACATTTATACATGAATTATATAATTATACACTACTTATATATCATTTTTATATAAGAGAGTTGTATATACAGCAGCGTCTATAAAGCGCTTAGAAATTTAAGCGCTCGTATCACTTGTTTACAGCGGATATAAGTCGGTAGCATAGTTTGTTTCATAGCTAACAAGAAGTTATCTAGAAGAAAGGAACATCAGGCGCCATCTCTGTAAAGATCATGACATTATTATTAAAAATACTTACAAAATTTCTTAATTTATTTTGTAATAATTTAATAAAATGCAAAAGTGAATAGTATATGTAACATTATATTGTTTATGAATTTTTATATTCTTCCGCCATTATCATAGTATAATTTGCAAACATATAACAGTTATAAAATACATATAACTTTACTTTATCGTCATCATATGATAATATATTATATATTATAATATATATAAGAAGAAAAAAAGCGACTAAATGTTTTTTTAATTTAATAATAATTAATTATTATATTGAACAGCGAAAAAGAGAGAATCGCCTTAATATAAGATAGTGCCGATGACGCATACAGTGCGCGTTACCGCGCATGCACACTAGGCTTTACTGTACACGAGTAAATGCGGATATCGGAGTCAGCCTTGGCGTCTAAACGACCAAACCAGTCGGTGGCAAACCGGCGTCGACCAGACCTCGGTGGTCGGCTGAAGTCGGTTGTGGTACGTAAGAGAGAATTGAGAGGCGGTCGATGCTCCGTTAATTTTATAATAGATGACACGTAGACATAAACGAGCGTTGTCATTCATAAAGTCATAAAAAATACACAGTAGTTGAGTGCATCGTGGGTGCGTTTGTGATCACTAGTGGTGATGACGTGTTGCTTTCGCGATTGCTGAAAAGCGTACCGGAAAGTGCATGTTGCTCTCTTCGAAGTTCGATTGGTCCGAAGACAGCTGGGAGAAAGTTCTTGAAGGGGGATGCTCCGAAACAGTGTATAAGTGTGCTCGTATAAGGTACGCTCTATTTTCTACTACAACGATTTATTAAATCGAGGCAAGTGCGGAAATAGCAACGGAATGTTTAGAAATTCTTGCTTCATTATTTGTTGATTTTTGATGTCATGAAGGAGATCTTTATGATAAAGACAGAGAAATGTTTGAAAGGCATTGTGAGTGTGCTTTAATTTAGAAATTGTGAAGAGATTTTTTTCTTTAATTAATGGACGTATAACTTGTCAAAAAGGAAAAATGACAAATATTTTAAACAAAATGATTTACTTCAGACTTGGGGAGGGGAGAGGGAGGGGGGAAGGGGGGGGGGAATTTCCTTTTATAATCATAGACAAGGTTTCTCTGTTTATTAACAAGGTTTCTTTAATGAGTGCAAATCGAATTTTAAATTACAACAGAATTACAAATAGAATTAAGTTAAATTAATAAATTTATATTAACAAATTTAATTTTGCTCCGAATATAATAAATGGAATTTAGTTAATAAATTTGCGATAATAAGTACGTGAAATTGGTTAATAAAAAGAATTATATAAAATATTATATCAAAAAAATTTATTATAAAATTAGAAACATACTCATTGTAGGTGTAAAATTGCGTTATTGTATAATATCAGCATTGTCGACAACATTTATTGTAAACGGAAGCATGAGCTATTGTATTGCTGTCAAGGACGATAAATCCATGATGCTGTGTTGACTCAGATCCATCCACAATGCAAAAATACTTTATGAACAAAATTTCTACGAAACAATTTTGTGATTAAGATTTTGTTATAATGTAATTAGATTTTTTTATGTTTACACTTATTTACTTTTAAAAGTAAATAAAAAGTCTCTAAATAAACCACATAAAATAAGTAAAGATAAATGAAAAAATTTTAAGATTTATGTAATAATAATAATTATTCAAATATTTAAAAAAAATTAACAAAATTTAATACATTGCAGTATTATTTACGATAAATTATTTATAATAAAATTATCTACAATAAGTAATGTTTATCATGTTTACATAATTATTATAAATGTTATATCAATTCAAAGGTTCTTATAAGTATTGACAAAAATTAAAAAATTTAGAATATAGATACTTTACTTTTGTATAATTACTTTTTTACAATTATCTATCGGATTATTGCATAAGACTTCTTAGGCATATATGTGCAATATTTTCTAAAAGATAAGAAAAAATACAACAAGATTTGAAACTGTACTTATATCATAGTCTTACCAAACATACGAATATATCAAATCTCTTATTAAATATGTTAAATGTTACTAAATAATAATTAAAATAATATATTTATAATTTTATTTAACTGATTTAATAATAAATGAACAAGCGTGATTTTACCTTTTAATTGCTGTAAAGTTATGTAATTTATACTTATTCTTATTTTATTTAAAGTTGCAAAATGATGCAATTTGATGCAACTATATTACAATAATTATCAATTGGATTTAGTCTGCAACTGTGCACGTTATAGAAATCAAATAGTCAATAATTAATTAATAAATGTTTGTTTACAGTCCTGAAAACTTATTTTATCGTCTTTAAAATATTTTTTCAAATTGCTTTAAAAATTCATACAATAGGAGAATCTAGAGAAGACAAATTTATAATTTTATATAGTGAGTGTAAAAAATATTCGTACAAGGAAATTTTTTATAAAAAAAGCTTTATTAAAAAATAAACATTAATTACCAATTTTATTTAATGAATACATTTTATTTTTACATAAACAAATGAGCTTTGCGTGTATCTCTAATTTTAGAAGCATGTAAATTTTTATCGTCCAAATAATACAATTTTTAATTTTCGCTTATTTTTAAGATTTTTCTATAATTAATATTATCTTTTTGATATATGTAACTTGATATATATAACTAAGAGGCTACAGGCTATTTTATTCTTTATATAAATAAATTGTTAATTATTCAGCAAGAAATGACCATTAATTAGATGTCAAATCGACGTTAAATTAGTGTTGAAATCATCGTATCAATATCGATTCAATATCGATTCGATGAGTCATTTCTCGCTAGATAACGTTCACTTTTAAAAATAAGTTTTTAAAAATATTTTAAATAAAATTGTGTTGAGAAGGGCTAAAAATTATTTTCTTTGAACGAATACTTTTTGCATTCATTGTATGTACTTTAAATAATAGTTTTAGACATAAAGATAATCTACCGCAATTATCAAAAACATATAGAAATCCTGTGTAATATTTACACTGCACTTTATTCTTTGAATGTGCAAACTCATGATTAATCTTTCGTGTGGTGCGATATCTATCTTTACACGGAACGTAATTACTCAGTACGCAACTTGTACATTTCATATATTTTTTCATATTACGAAGAAATCATTTATTTACGATTCAATCAAGAATTAACAACATTCCATATCAAGAATTAACAACAAATAATTGTCAAAAAAGATTGTAATATAAATTGATTGATCTAAATATGTGTAATGAATGAATCTAGATACATGTGATAAATTTACATCTTTTGTATTATGTACGCTATTACATTCCAACGTACATTTATTTAGCATTGATTAAAAATAATTCTTCTTATTAGATCACAGATCTTGCTCAATTGTCAGACAGAGACAATAATTCGTGACGTATATTTGATAATGGTAGATGACGTTTTCTTTAACATAGCAATTCATTATATATTATTTACTTATTTAATTGATTAAAATTTGTTTTATATGTAATAATTTATGCTGTTGTATCCATGTAATTATATTTAAACGATTTTTTATTACTATACAAATAATAATGTATTATATTAAATACTATAATAAATATTATAATAAATACTATAATAAATATGTATTTTGATAGAATTATTATTTTATTATTATAAAAAAAAATATACAACATATACGACATTGGTTATATAATTTTTTAGATATTTCAAGTTTAAAAACAACATACTATTCATAAAATTTTAAATCTATACATTTGCCTAATTAGTATACTCCGAAAGTATACTTATGATTCAAGCAAACAATCGAGTTAGATGACTAATTAAAATACGACACACGTGACACATGTGCAAACTACGCGTAGACATTCAATGAATATTGTATACTATATCATGTTTTTAAGACAAAGTACTTTTAAAATATGTATTTTACAGAAATGTATAAAGATATTATTAATAGCGGCTTCAATGTAAGGCTGAAATATTATCTTGATAAAAATATTGTTATATTTGTACATGAATCATGCTGCACGATATACTGTTGTCAATCACGATATTATTTATCAGAGGAAACATGATTCCGTCTAGTGTCTCTTCTCCCATGTGCAATACAATAAGTAAAGCTATTAGTCGCACCTTACATGTTATCTATATCTCTATTGGCAATAATCGATATACTTTTTCTTCCATGAAAAAAATTAGAAAATATCTTAAGTTTATTTTTCGATAAATTAATTATACCTTGTATTGTTGTTATTATTTTTTTATTTTATAAGTAACACGTTATATTAGATAAAATAAAATTAGATAAAATAAATGTATTATAATATTTTATAATATTTTCCAAGAAACAAATAACTCAATATAAATGTAATTTTCTTTATAAATCATTATTATTGAAATAGTTATTCAATGGAGCGACGCAGATATGGTGCATTGTAAGACTGGAAAATGTTTTCTTTTTAATTTTTGAAAAATTAATCAGAAACTAAAAATTAATTAATATCTATATAGTATTCATTAATTTTCTTCAAAATATTTTTTAAATTACTTACACCACTGTTAAATCTATAATAAATATATTATTTTATACTAAAACAATGGATATATTTGACATTATACAGTGTCAATTTAACACTATAATATAAATATAGTGTCAAATTTAATTATCATTTTATTAAAAAAACAACAATGGTAAAAAAACAACGATATATTTAATAGGAGCAATGGCGACACTCACATTAGGTTAAATTTGACACTATAGATTTAACAGTGAAAAATTAAATTACATATATGATCCAATCAAAAGCAATTATCGTTACTTTTAATTACTGCTTGTTTTTAATTATTCATTCGTATCTTTTTTCTTTATTTTCTTTTCTTTTTTATGTGCTCATAAAGATTACTGACGGATTGTACAGAATAAAGTAAAGTTGATTGATATCGCCCATAGTGAAATAATATAGTCACGCAACGTCATGCTTTTTCCCTCTTTCTGTCGCATACACCATTCGCGTTCACATCTTCATGCGATAAAAGCGTAACCGGCGCACCTCTCAGCGATGTTGTCGTCCCTATGTAATTGGCCCGTAATTAAGATGGGCGCGCCTCTTTTTGCTGAATCCTCTCATGACTAAAAACATACTCGCTCTTGTTCCCAGGATTGCTTAATGGCAAGTCATTTCGGGAACTTTTAGCTACCATGCTAACTACTTAATCGTTACGCATACGTCAAATAACTAATAAATCGGTTTTTTTTTTACAATAAGATTTCTGTGAAATACGATATTAGTATTATTTAACGATATATAAATGTTGCATATAGGAATTCGTAACATTCTATGTTACGAATAAATAACTTAGGGTATTTATAGTCTGTTTTTATTTTAAGACCGTCTTAAGTAACATCTTAAGATGCTAATATGGCTGTCTTATTGGTTCATGACATCTTAAGATTATACTTAAGATGATCTAATATTTGAATATAAGATCTGATTATAAATACCGGCCTTAAAGTAACTTCAAATGTAGTTTATAACTGCGACTGCTTGTGAAATACGTCGTGTGAAAACCAGTTTATAAGAAAAATTTCTGGTCTGAAAGGGTCAATTGTAAAATGAAAAACATAGCGCAGAACTTCAATATTACATCTCTCAGCGAAATGAAGTTAGAGATGTTCAGGATTGCGACAACACTTTCTCGGCGATGCCAAATAGCAATCATAGAAAAATTTAAAGAGTATTTTTAGATATACACAGCCGATTATCTCGTTCTTGTTTTCTTTGTTTTAGAGTGAAAAGACATCCAGGCAGCTTCAGGTATGACGAAGTATTGGCTGAATGTGGCCCTTCTCAGGGTCATTCTACCAGTCATCTTAGCTGGATGTGAGTACCATTCACATAACTCCTTCTTTGTTCTGTTTCTTTTTACTTATATTTTATAATCAATAAATGGTTTATGAGTGTGTATAACTTTAAAATAGGAACGAAAAGTAAATATAAAAAAATTATAAGATTAGTTCAATCTTGTAATCATTGTATTTGTTATTTATATTAGCTATATCAATTAATTTGATCATTTATTTTCGCAAAAAAGTATAATTATAAATATGTCAAGTATTATTATCGTAAAAGTTTCATTTTAAAATTAAAATTTTTTTAAATGTTATATATGACGTTTATTAAAGAAAACTTGCCGCGAAACTGTAAAGGAATTAAAACTAAATGCGAGTATTTACAAAGATTAGTATTTACAAAAATAGTTGTTTAGAACGGAATATCTATTATATCTATTATAATCGAATATCTATTATAATCATTGTCATAATAAAATAATAATTAATGATATCATACTTATAACAATCATAATTTATAATACATTAACTTCAGCTTCTTGATCGTCAGTTATAAAGCAACAAAACGAAGAAAACATGAAATGCCGATTTATCACCATTCGTAACAGAATGACGCTAAAAAGAAGAATCACATCGAAAGAATCTTGAATTGATTGCCTAATCATACTTTGCATAATCATATTCAGTATTATGCTAATAAATAGCACAGGAAATATCAACGTTTTCTCCATAATATATAACTTTTTCTGATAATTGCGTGTTTACTATTTATGTTTCGCGTATCATTTTATTTTTTTGATTTTTATGTACTTGATATTAACAATGTAACAATGTCTCTTAACATATAACTTTTTTTTAATGATTACATGATTACTATTTACACTTTGCATATTATTTTATTTTGTTCTTTATTATATGTTTTAAATATCTATCAATTTTTGATAAACAATTATATTAATTAAAATATTTTATCAAAATATCTATCTTTGAAAACTTATTTTAAAAGATTTTAATTAATCTTTTATTTTATTTACAAATAGAAAAGATAATTTTTATTTTATTTCTGTGACAAACAGGAAAGAATAAAAAATTTATCAGAAATGTACATGATAAACTTATATAATTAATAAATTCAATTCTAACATAAAATTTTAATATTTATATTAATAGTTATATAACATAATTATACACATAAATTTTTAAGATTCATATTATACAAACAAGTAGATTAATTATATATATGTACGTTTCATATTGATCCATCTATTATCGAGGAATAATGGCGTCATTGTTTATCAGTGTGTTATCAAATCACCACATGTTAGGTCACTAAGTAGCAATACATTACTATTACCATTACTATTATTGTCTCTCTTTTATTTTCTATTATTGAATAATAAATTTTGCGAAGAAAAGTCCAATTAACTATAAATCTTATTAATTATTATCAATTATATTTTTTTACGAAATACTTTATGCAATATATTTTACCTATCCAAAAAAAAACAACAAAATGGATTGTTCGAAAAATATATAAATTGAATAATGTATATAGTAAATTAATTTAAATAGACAAATTTTTCTAAACATTTAAAATAATTTAATGTTAATATATATACTTGTAACTCTTTTAATCGTTATAATAAGAAAATAATTAAAATGCATAATTATGTTTTTGCAATGTAAAATATGTAAAAGCACAAAAAATAAATAGAACAGAAGTGTATTTCCGTAAAATTCACATGGATATACGTATCCATGTTGCTCGAAGAAGATTCTAAAATTAGGAAGCAGGTGCTTGAACCCGGAGGAAAGCAAAATTTCTTAGCTTTGTTCAAATAAATATTCGACTTCAACATATTAAACCATACAAACGTACAAAATGAGATTTAAATGTTCTATAATTATAAAAAATAAAACATTCATATTCTACATAAGCTTGTTGAAATAAATTTTTTGTCAAATGTAAACACAATGTGTTTAATTTATTGCAATATTTTGTAAATTTTTTATTATTCTTTGAAGAAGAATACAAACAATAAATAATGTCAAACTTGCAATATAATAATTTAGTCTGAGATATACAAAGACGTTATGGTTTTTATATATTATATCTTTTTACAAATAAATAATTTTAGTTAAATGTTACTTTTTACATAAACATTTAATGTATTATTAATGTAATAAAATTAATATATTTAGATATTACTTATTTTAAATAAGTAATATAGAAATTAGTCGAAGTGTTAATATTTATATAAATCAAATTACGTATATGTAAAAAAATTGAAATCTCGCAAATATAATAATTAACTCCTCTGTATGATTTTATATCTTACATAAAAGTTGTATAAAAAAATATTTCAAAAACATCAATGAATATTTCATTTTATTGCGTGCGATTTCTCTATTTTCGGACCACGTACAGTTTCGTGATGAGAAACCTTCCAGGCTAGGCTTGAATTATTGACTTTGAAAAAGAAATATGTAGTAGAAAATAATATGACTGTGAATAATGTTTTTTTGCTACGATTATTACTGCACATGTGGATCGTCCAATTTTTAAACGTAAATAATTAATGTTTTAATGCTTCCGAAATTTATTTCGAGAATTTCGTTAATATTGTTGCTATAAGATAGAAGATAATCAATCTATAAGTACAGTCCATATAAGTTTTTATATCGATTATTGATCTATAAAACAAATGTGAATACTGCATTAATATTTAAATTGAATATAATCTGTCAAAAATATGATAATATTAGAGACCGTAACAGTTATAAATTAAATATTAATACAAAAAAAGAAAGAAGAGTATATTATTGTCCGGAAAGTTCGTGCTGACTAACTTATATAATTTAATAAATGTATACTAAAATTTACATTTTCTGCGTTTCAATTTTTCTTCAACTTCGGCACGAACTTTCCGGACAACCCAATATATTAGTATGTGTACAAAAATACTTATTTAAAAAAAAGATAATTGTTAAAATAATTAGCAGAATCGTGCACGTTTGACGAACTTCATTTGGCAGCGACACAATATAGTTATTTATGTGTGTCGTGCAAATATAACACGTGCCGTGAATAAAATGACTAAGCTATTATAGAGGGGACTACTGAAAATGATACTATATTTTTGTATCAACATTTAAAAAGTTCAAATAACATAAATTCTCGTATATTATAAGATATCAAAATTAGCAGATAAATATATAGAAAGGTATGTTAGTTTATAAAACGTTCGATGTAACGTCACGTTTCTGTGACGTGAAAGTAATTATCGACAGACTAATCTCCTGATTCGCATTAATTATTAGCACATATGTTTAAGTTATACACCGGGTATTTATTTAATAACAGCTTCGTTAAATGCATATTTCAGAAACTTTTTTGATCATATATCAACATAAACATTAAACATATTTACAAGAAACGAAATATTAAAATATCAAATTTTATTATATTTTATTATTATATTATATAGTAAACTTTGAAATTGAGAAAGTTCTTTAGAATGATGTTATGATTAGAATAAATGGATCAATAATAAAAAGCAAAGGTCTTGACGAATAACTAGAGGGATTAAAATGTCATTCTAAGAACATCCCCTTATAAATGACCTTTTCACAAATGTAGAAATAACTATTACCGCAAGTTCATATACTTTATGTGCTGTTACACATTTCATCAAGGGAAGGTCCGTAGATAAAGCTTTTAAAACGAAAGTAGACTAAACCACTTTATGAGCAAAATAAGTAATTGGATTGATGTAATTTCTAACAAAAGCTCCATAAACATCTTTAATATTTTTGTTGAATAAAAAGTTTATTATCATTATTCTTATAATAAAAACATAATTGGTACTTTATATATCTTCTATACTTTTCCTTATATTTTTCAGATTTATCTAAATCTCTTTTTGAAGTCTTAAAATTTCTATAATTCTTTATAGAGGAGCTAAAAGTCTGAGATATTGAAATAAAAAAGTTATATTAAAATAAAAATGAATTACGAACGTCATAAAAATGGATTTTAATTTTATAGGTACGATATGGCGACCAACGGGATTGTCGATCGTTTACCTGGGACTAATGCTTTATTCTCCGATGGTCCCAATACCGACGCACAAAACCATGACAGGCCACACGGGAATATACTTAAAGACTTGTATTTGCCTAGCATTTCTTGTAGTTATAGCTCAGATCACCTTTCACATTGTCCTTTTGTCACTACCGCCGTATGGATACTTTTTACAAAACTGTAAGCAATACTCTGACCTAAATATTACGTTATCTCTATAAAAATTGGAGATTATATTCTTAAAAATACCCTTACATAATATTTTTGGACATGATTAAATATAATATGGGATACAAAACAAAATTTAAAAGAATATTTGAAAATCATAGAATTTTTAATTAGAAGTTATTTTAACTCTAAACACAAATAAACAATATATTTTTAGGCGAGTTTTTGGAGAAGCTCTTCAGACACATAGGCTTTGTCAGATTAGATAGTGCATCTGTATGGGAAGTATTTTACTGGTTGGCGCCGGAATTTATAGTTTTACCTACCGTACTTGTTGTATATTTTATATGTCGTTTCCTTACGCAAAGACGTGCTAGCATTGAAGAAGATGAAACCGCTCTTCATCAAGAAAATAATTTGCAACGAAAAAAAACAGAGGATAGTTCCACAAAGGTAATTATATTTTCGTATTATTGTAAAAAATTCAGTAAAAAATAAAAATGTCTGCAATTTAATATAATATAAATATTTAATATAAATATGTATAAAATGCCATTTATGACAAAATCACAATCTACGATTTAAATTCACTCTAATATAAATTACGTATCCAAGTATTTTACGCAAAAATTGATATCTTATCAAAGATAATTCTCACGTTTACAATTTAGATAATTAATTTCTTGGGAAGTATCGGTATCTATGTTGTATTGGCGTCATTATGCTGTGTCGCGGCCTTGAAGCCATCGATAGAGGCGGCCTTCTATTTCCTGGTGTTTCTCGGCGCTGCTACATGCTGGGCATGCAACAAAGAACTGCGAAAGGGATTTTCCGTGATCTGCAGGATCATCATGATCATCGTGATTGTTCACATCGTTATATTACTCGCCTACCAGAACGAATGGCTGCAAGAAATTGTTCCTGTATCTAGTGCCTGGTCGCGTTACTTGGCTCTGGCTGCAGTTTATCACACCAATTGTAGCGATCCGAGAAATGTGGAATATACAGATAATGCCGATTGGTTGATTTACGGATACGCTTTGAGATTGTTCTGGCTCTACTACATCCTCGCATTGCAGTCGCAATTTCTCAGTAGAAAACCGGTGAGTTTAAATATTTATTAATTAATGTAAATAATTTTAATATATAAAAATTTAGAAATTATAAATTTATTATAATTAATTATTTAAAAAACTAGAATAGCATATGTAAAGATATTGCTAGATAATATTAGAGATTAGTATTCTTAACATATATATTTCATTACCTATAGAATTTCTAGTGCCAAATTTTTAATTACATTAGAATTATTTTAATTGCTATATTATTATTGTATGCAATCGTATTATTTTTATATTGAAAGAAACTTGGGTACAAATAATTTCTGTAGAACAAACACTCTGTCGCATATTATCTAAACTAAAAATTTGGTGTAATAATTAATGAAGTACAATAGCTATGGAATTCAATATATAGTCTACATGATATATCAAATATTATTAGAAATAGTATATTGGTACTTCTTCTACCAAAGCTTCTTTTAAAACTTGGAGGCTTTTCCCAAGCTATACATGCTATCTATCCATTGCATAGAGCGTAATTAACTCATTTGTGGATGAGAAGTAATTATTAACATTATCACTACAAATAACAGCCGATAGCCTAACAAGACCTTTGAACTAATTTAATGTATCTGGAATCGTTGGTATAAGATTAAGGCTAAGTTGTTCTACCTTTCGATAAACTTCACTTTCTTACTTTTTACTCTTTTATTCCCTTACTCTTTTATTCTTTCGTTTATCCAATCGATAAATTATCATATAGTTTATTTGAAGATGGAACAATCGATCCCAGGCTTATTAAATAAACCACAAAAATAGAATCGTCAGCTATTGAATTAGTCGTACTTTTTTCGTAAAAAATAATATCTTATTTTATCGGTATGTGATAATTTACTATAAATATATTATTATTTATTATTATACATTTAAACATTATATAGTTCTGAAGGAAATTCTATTGACATCTTGAAAATTTTATAAGTTTCTTAGTTTTAAATTTAATATCAATTTTGGCAATTCTGTCGATTTTTTATTTGTGGAAAATTTTGAAAGTATGTTGCTTGTACTAACAAGGCATTACAGGCGAAAGAAGCAAAACGATTAAGTGGCAGACTGGAAAATCTGGACACTCCATTGTCCAGGCATGTGTCCCTCAGGCGCAGGACACCTTCCCAAAGATGGCAATCAGCTCGTCGTAAGGCTCGTGTAAGGACTCATTCCATGAGAGCCGATTCAATATATAATTAATATTTTTTAATATTTATAATCATGCAACATCGCCTTTGTCCTCAGCTGCTTTTTATTTCAGATTCTTGTTTTGCTGATATGTATCATATTGGATGCCAAAAGTCTACATAAAATTTTTTATACAAAACTTATTTCTAAATGTTGTACTGGCTATAAACATTTATAGTTGTGCAGTTTAGAAAAATTTCTCTAAACTTTTTAATCAGTTTAATTTTCAAATATATTATTTGTATATTTTCAATATATGTTGCATTTTACTGTATTTATTTTGTACAATATATTTATATTTTTGTTATATTAACATTTTTAGTTTAAGGTTAAAATTATCATTAAAATTTTCAAAATTTTGATTCAGCTTTCTAGTTTTCTAATTTCTCATAATATTATATTTACGGTTGTTTAATCTTTTATACTTTTAGTATATTTTTGTAATTATTTGTTGTAGTGTTTGTTGTAGTCTCTTTTTTCAATTTCCTCCTCAATATTATTCTTGTTAATTAGATTGGTAAACTTTAGATATTCTTCTTAAGGAGAAGAATTCTTCTTTGTTTGAAGTACTGTTTTTACGGATTTCAAATTACTTTACAAGCATATTCTTAAAAATATAAACATAAAAAAACTGTAAAAAATAAGATTTTTTGTCATCAGTCAAACTAAAGTATCTCCTTAAACTATATAAAATGTAATCAACAATCATTATAATTAGTCAATTTTAATATTGATTATAAGAGCTATTAGCATTATTATTTATGTAGCTTTATGCATTAGTATAATCTCTGTTTAATATGTTCTCTCTGAAAATTAATCTTTTGTAAAAAATTGTTTCGCCTATTTTTAAATATTTTCTATGTTTTCTTATTTGCTGTCGCCTTCCAGATGTGCAGTTGTTGTTTAATGCTGAACAAAACCATTTTCCGTTTGGATGCTGCTATGTTTAGTTTGCCATTGTTTTAGAAGCTGGTCGTAGATTCGCCGTTGGCAACAATCGACGAGCGAACGCCTGTACGTATACCAATTGAATATGCATGATTAATTAATTACTTATCAACAATGTACTTCACAATTTTGCATGTGACAAATTTTTAAGCAATCCAAGATTCTCTATTCAAGCAGATAACCTGGCGTGCAGTTGCAATTAACTTCGCACATAATTTTCACATACCCAAATAATTAACCAAATTTTAGCTAACATTAATAAATTGGTGAAGGTAAACGCATGTTTCATACATTTTGCATGAAGGTTGTTATTGTCATAGGAAACTTGGAGAATATTGATTTAATATAATCTGAGAAATGTAGTAAATAGAAAGTTTGGTAAAATGAAATTATTTATAAAATAAATTATAAACTTACTATTAAAAATATTTGAAAAGTAAAATATTTGATTTATTGTATAGCTGATGCGATTTGGATCTGGAAGAACGGGCCTTCTTCAGGACTCCACTACCGGAAGTATCATTGTGAATCAGGATGGTCAACAAGATGATAACATACAAATGCAAAGTCTCAGTGAAGGTAAATGTATGGTTTTATCAAAAAAAAAAGCAATTGAATAAAGTGGATAATTAAATGACTTTTTCAAAAATTAGGAACACCTGATGAAATATCAGGCGTCATTGAACAAATAATCATGGCAGTGTATTCTATCTTCCAATTAATAGTAAATTCATCATATCTTGCTACAAATATAATAATGATGGTGAGTATCATAAAATAAAAATGGCAAGTAAAAATATTCTAAACAATCGATTGTTTTTTTAAAATTCTCTTTCAGACGTGGAGCATAATGTATCACAGCTGGACAACATTCGTTCTCCTTTTATGGGCGTTAATTCTGTGGATGGTTCCCAATAAACGTGCTTCAATGATGAAATGCTCTCCTTTCATCGTGTTCTATGCAACTCTCTTACTTCTCGGACAATACGTATACAGTATGGATCTGACAGATGAAGAATTGCCAAGAGTAGTAAGCGGCGTAAAAATTTCTGAAATTGGTTTCAGCAAAGCTGACGAACTCGGCCGTTGGCATCTTATAGTTAAGGTACGCATTAATATCTTCCTTAAATAAGAAAATCTAAATTTATTTATAAGTAAAAACTTATTTTACAAGCTGTATTGTATACGTTAAAATAATGTAATGTAATTTATTTATTTACAGTGTTTATTTATATCAATGTTCTGGATCACTATGAGACAGTATATGACAGAACGAAAGCAACAGCGACGATCATCTGCTCTGAGGGATATGGTAGCGCCTTTACACATATCTGTCTCAACGGCTACAACCGTTATAAGTCACCAGGAGGCACCAGAAATCAAGAGCAAATTTATGAAAGATGTTGGAAAACTATTGCAAGATCTACTAACAAGATTTTGGATTGCTGTGGTAGCAATCATGCTGTTCATCTGCGGCATTACGGGCGAGCGTATGACCATGTTCAGAATCGTTTACATGTCGCTGTTTCTCATTTTTGTTATCACATTTCAGGTGTTATATTTAAATTCTGAACATATATCTATTCGAAATTTATCAATAGAAATATATTATTAAATCGTGGAATTTTAGATATCATGGACAGCATGGAGAAAAATGATGTATGTATTTTGGGTGACTGTCATTGGATATTCGATCGTCATGCTGATTCTCGTTTACACCTACCAATTTCAAAACTTTCCGAAATATTGGGAGTATCTTGGTATAGATCAAGATTTGTAAGTAATAGTGAAATTATTATCTCATTTATTAAACATTTTGATTTTCCATCAAATAAATACATAAAAAATCATCCCATATTTATCGTAAACAAAGAATGCCATGATATCATTATGAGTTGATAAATATGTTTATTTTCTTTTCCTTTTATTTCAGACAAATGGACATTGGATTAGAGACCTACGAGATCAAAGATTTGTTTGTGAGATTACTAACGCCAACGTTTTTCGTCATCATTACAGTACTTCAGATTCATTATTTCCATAAGGATTTTCTTGAAGTCACAAATATTGATAGATTAGGGTTCGTAAAAAAATGATATTAATTATATAATAACTGCCATTTAAAAATACCTTTTTATTAATTTTAGGCCCGAAAGCTCATTTAGACGAGCTAGTCTAGGATATTCTCCCAGTTTAAATATTCCAGAATCTTCACCAACTGAAGTTACACTCACCGAAGATGAGAAACATACGATATACACACTGAAGCAATTAAAACGTATGCTCTTTATTAATTTTGTTTACTATTTTAGTAAACATTATTGTTTTATCAAAATATTATTATTAATAAATGTTTTTGGGAATATAATTACAGATATGTCAAAATTAGAAAGAAAAGCGCTATTACACAACATGAAAAACCATCTTGTAAATTTTTATAATTACACCTGGCTGTTCCTCGAAATACACATGCAAAAAATAGTTTTTATTTCATTTGTTCTTCTATGCATCAATGACGTAAGTGGAATTATTATAATCAACGCATACTTTTTAAAACTGAAGAATAAAATTAACTAAACAATTAAATAACATATTTATCTTTGTTTTAGGTATGCGCAATAAATTTCTTTTTCATCGTCGCCATAGTTATAATGATCAATTTTAGAAGAAATATACAGATAAATTCAATTAATGCAATGGCCGCGATAGTATCGCTTCTAATGGTTACCAAGATGTTGTATCAAATTAAATATATTAATCATGATAACTGGAATGTCAACTGCACTGTAAATTAAAATTTATTGTGTTAAAATATATTTTCTTTTAAGTTCGATTAAATATATTACTTTAATTAATTTCAGAGATCCGTCGATGAAGACCATCAGCAATATGCAAATAACAATCAAACCGTTTACAACATAGCCGAATGGTTTGGAATGAAAAAAGCAGGTCCGGGTATGCTTCCAGATCTGTTGAAAGGTTACATTGGCATTGTTACTGTGACGACTTTCAGGAAAATTATTAGAATTCGACAATGGTTTTATCGACATAATAAAGGAGAATCATTGGATACTCCTCAAGTAATGTTCCCAACCATTACAAGGATGGACGCTGACAAAGGATTACCAGAGTGTTTAAAGTTTCTCTTCAACTACGGTTTTTATAAATTTGGTCTCGAAATATGCCTCATTGGGATTGTTACGCTGATTGGCACCAGACTAGATTTTTATTCCGTTTTGTACAGCATATGGTTGCTACTATTTTTTTCATTGAAAAGGAAGGTTGTCGCACGAATTTGGCCCTGTTTTAGAACTTTTGCCATAATTCTCCTACCTATCCAATACGCCATTGTTGTGGCTCCACCTTCGTGGCTTTGTATAGGTAATACATTAGGAATAATACATTAAGAAAAAATTAATTCTTTAATTATATAAAGCAAATGATAAACAATTCTTTTTGAATTTATTATATCCAGATTATCCTTGGAACAATTCTGAAATAATGAGAAGATTGCAGGAATGGATGTATCTTCCTGATCCAGATTTCCCTCCGAATTCCAGAAAACTTATTTGTAAGTTTAATACAATTTAAAATTAAAGAAAGATTTTTTGCATTTTATTTTGTACGCAGGTGACTTTATCTTACTAATGATGATCGTGCGGCAAAGTTTAGTCTTCCACATTGAGCAACAATATTTGCAGCCTGACAAGGATTTTGTAGCTGGACACAATTATTCCGTTTTCCAAGACATGGAAAAACCAAATTTTGTAAATCCTGTAAAAGATTATGTGTCGCACATTCATTCATGGCTGGATATAATTAAACGTGGTAGCATGATGAGTCTCATGTGGGTGACCTTATCGATTATGTTTTTGGCTGGAACAAAAAGAACAAATCTCTTTTCCCTCGGCTATCTTTTAGGAGCATTTATATTCCTTTGGCAAGGAAGCAATTTTTACTTAAGACCAATGAGAACTATTTTAAAATGGTGGAACATACTGATCGGATATAGTGTTATTGTAATTTTCTCAAAGGCTCTTCTTCAAGGTGTGGGTTGCGTCCTCATTAAAGACGTAAGCTCTCTCTTTTTTTTAATTTATTATTTCTAAAATTATTACAATTATTATTTATTGCAATTTTATTTTGTCATAAATACTATTTCTTTAAATAAAATAAAAAATTTTGTCTATTATTGAATTTTATTTGGAATAATTGTATGAAAATATAATTCAGAAATCTCAAACTAAATAAACATGCAATACGTTACAATTATAGAAAGATAAAAAAGATGTAAAAATTATTATTATTTTAACACTAGCTCGAAATATCAGCCTGTTGGCTTGTGCAATTACTGGGTATCGCATGCTTGAAAAAGTTCAAGAGTTCCAGCGAGATAGCAATGGATTCCAAGTGTACTGTCACTAGAGAAGATATCGGCATGGTTTGGGACGGATTATGTTTTGCCTTTCTTTTGATACAAAAACGATTGTTCAAGAGCTACTACTTCTTCCATATAGTAGATGAGACAAAAGCCATGAGCATTTTAGCATCTCGCGGTGCAGAATTGTTTGAAGAACTGCATCAAAAACGTATAGAAATTCAAGAAAATGTGGAGAAGACTGTTTTAGAAAAATTAAAGTTCAAGATGGACAAGATTAAAGCTAATCAGCAGAAAATACAGGGACCATCTTATAAAGAACCTCAGGCTCACAAAGTCGGTAAGCTATTTTTTTAATGCATGCTATAATTTTATATAACATTTAAAGGAAAAATGTCATTTTATTGAAGCAATCCTGAAAAAAACTTGAATTTTGTCATTTAATAGATAAAAAGTAATAATCGTAAAGTTTTATTTAACAATAGGTCATGAAGTATTTTTATTTATAGGCACCGAATAAATACTATTTTTCTTTTTAATTTCTGATTTGTATTTTTATAATTACTAAATATTTTTACAAATTATTCTTGATAATTTGCCTTCTCGATGTCTCCGTTTTCATTGTCCCATTACCCACTTACTACATGTAGTATAACACTCAATATATCTTTAATGCGTCAAAAAAGAGAGACAAGCACCATTGGCAAGATCTTCTAGCGTGAGCTCTTGCGTGTCCTCGGGTCATACACCCCCACAAGGATATCAAACACCTTTGGATGAGGACGACGACGAACCACCTCCTTTGACTCCACGGGCAGCGTCCTTATTGCAAGCACCCACGCCGAATTCTGCCATCATGACGGTCAGTCTCGAGGGTTACCTCGAGCCGACACGTATTTCATTTGGTTCGCCACCCAGTAGCGAGCTAAATCCTCGAGGACCGTCACCAGACGAGACATTCCCAGTGTTCTCGCCCCCGCCTTATGATCGAGGTTTAGCCGATCGATCACTAACATCTTCTATGAGACATCGGCGTCAATCCAGCTTACCAGTTGGGCCGACGTGGATAAACATTGATCCGCGCCAGTCGATCATCTCGACGGCCTCCCGTTCCCCGCGCTCACATCATACGTGTAAATCACTTATCGGCAATATCTGCATAGCCAGTGTGCTACAGTGACCTGTACATATGCTTTTTAATGTCTGCACATCTAGATCTTCCGTAAAACACTTGAAGCAGTGTCTATAATGTTCGTCAGGTCTTATTAGAAGCGACTTCTAAATCTGTTTTTTGATAATAAAATATATCATACAATAAAATATATTGAGCTAAGAACTAGCTCAAAATTATCTTTGTATAGAAATGCTTATATTTGCAGGTTTGCTTATCTATGCTATCTATTTCTATGAAAAATCGAATTAAATAATATTTCATATTTTTCTATTTCCTTAATTTATTTTATGTTATTTCTTTTTCGTCTTTTCGCAATTACATTGCATTATTTTTTAAATACTTCTTTTATCTTCATTCATCACTATATCTGTTATCATTTTATAATTCTTTCTTTAATCTTATAAAATCTTATATGCATTTAATGCATAAAAAGAAATTCAGAAATTTTACAAACAACAGAGAATTGCTTTTATATTTGTTGAGGGGTTATTCTCAGCAATCCAATCAACAATGGAATCGAAGGAATTTAATTCTGATGTAACATATATGTGGCATATTATAATATATTATGTGTTGTATCACAATATAGCTGTATAGATTTTTATTTTCCATATCTTTATTTTATTTCTTGTGTCTTTCTGTTAGATGAACTCTATCCAAGAACACGGCCATTGTACAAAATTCGTTCACCGCAGACCAACAGAGAGGGTAATTGTACATTTTTTTTACAGCTGAGCATTATCCTAACAACTGTAATGTCACAGTCCCGGATTAATTTTATAATTTCATTTGTATATAAAATGTACAGTTTAATCTAAAGGACAATTTAATGTACAGTTTAAAGTAGCCGACGATGTTTTAAAATTATATATGTATAGTTGATCTATTGGCATTTTTGTGTATATTTGTTTATTTTTATTTAATAGAGATACTATAATTACATCAAAATTAGAATATAATATTCACAAATTATGCTCAAATGTCCTTGCACTTTTTTTTAATTATATAATGGTCACTTATATATGCATGGCTTTTGCTTATGAAATAATGTAATGAAAGTAATGACTTATTAATAACTGTAATTCTTTTTACAATTAGCAATCAGATCGGGCGATTATTACATGTTTGACGATCTGGATGACGATGACGTTACTGATCTTGTTCCTGATAGCGATATTGAAAAGAAGGAAAAAGAACGCCGTCGTGAACAAGAACGAAAAGGAAGGAGAATGACTGTTTCAGAGGTAAATAAAATTATAAGAAATATGTATCACGTCAAAATCATTTTGTTTTCTTCAGGGATGAATTTTCGGTATGAACTTGAATGACTGATGTTGTAAAATATCGATTCACAAACAAGGATTTTTGTTAAGATTCACTAATCTATCAATTAAGATGTTATGGTCCATCGAATTGCTTGGAAACATTTCAAATACATATCATAAAATTTCAAACATTATATATATTTACTATTAAAAGTAAAATATTTATTGTATTTGTAAGAAAAATTGTGTGTATATTATATGTATCTACCACAATATATATATATTGATACTATAATAAATTTACTAAAAAAAAAATATTTTGAAATTTTTCTAAAAAAGTATTTCGAATAGACCATTATAAAATCGAATGGTGCATCTCTTTCTCTGTGATAATTGTAACCAAAAGTTCTTCGTATGTGTTATCAATTCCCTTTATCTTTCTTTTGCTCTGAATCTATGCATTGGTAGCACCCTTTTTTCTTTTTCTCTCTCCTCCTCGAGGAGGGATCCTGCAATACGTCCGGGCCAACGATGGCACGAAATCGATCGATGGAACTGACGCGTAAGTCTCCTTACAGTTGATGAACACGCTGATTAAGACAGACATTGAGATCGCGACGCATGTCGCCATGTACGGAGGAACAGAAAAGGACGCCCTGAAACTCCGACGTAGAAGTGTACCTTTGACACGGAAGAAATCATCCATGTCCTATTTAAGCGCTCGCTCTGAGACCGACACTGCCATGGCCACCGATGTGAGACATCCCGATTCCCAGTAAAAGGCTGCATGACCGCTACAGGCTTGTCTGCCTATAACTGTCACTTTTTACTCTTATATTTAATACTGTCTTTAAGGCCGAATTGTCGATGACAGATCTCATCGTTGGTGCATTATGCAGTTGATTCTTTTTTATAGGAGATCTAAATCCACATCTTATACAAAACACCTAGCAAGTAAAGTCATATTAATACATTTTTTAAAGTCACTTTAAAAAAATTTATATTAATTTTACATTTATTTCGACAAACGCTGAAATACTTCTTTTTGTTTTTGTTAAATCTCTGAAAAAATTTAACAATAGATTGTCTCCTAAATAAGATTCAACTATTGGCTATTAGCTTTCTATGGATCGTTTTGTACTACTTTTGTGCTAGTATATTCTTCTTGTACCGTTGTATTATTGCTTTATCGTTCGTCTGCGCGATAAAGCAATCTGTTCTACTTTATGTATATCTCGATTTTATTATATGCAATTAATTTTACTTTTTACACATTATATTAATTTGCTGTGATTTATTTTTATTAACAATAACATTTCTATTTTTCTTTTTAATATTAATATCTTATTCCAGATCTGTTTAAGGCAGTTTGTAAGATATTCTTAATTCAGTTTAATTTGTATTTTAATCAAAAAACTTTTCGCTATATTTTTATTTATTGTTCTTTAATTTAATATAAATTAACACAATAACAAATAATACAAAGCAATCACAGCAACGAATTCTATATGGCAAGTGGATTATTCTTTTATATTTGCATACGCAACGCTTTTAGTGCTCGATGATATCTTCTTCTCTTATAAACTCTCAGCTTAGAAGATATTGGATACAAAGTTTTACTATTGTTTTTATTGTCTTCACATCGTTTAACACATTGTACTTATTTTTTATTAATTTATATGTGTTATAATCATAGAATGATGGCAAGGTATTTCGTCACTTATACACACATGTATATTTTATATGAAAACTTATTTCATATTTTCTACATGTAGTCTTTGTAATCACTTGTAATGCTTATTGTACGCTTATTGTACAGTAAGAGTAAGTATAAAATAAATATTAAGTAATTGAAATATTAAGTAATTGAAAATATAAATCTTAATTATGATAAAATCCTATTAGGGATAATTATTTCATTCAAAGTTAAGATTTTTGCAACTCAAGTCAATTATTAGATAAAATATTTGGACTTAACAGTATTTAAAAATTGCTTTATTTCGTTTAAAATTTTTATAGAAATACGACAATTATTCACACTATGTGATACACTTTAAATGCACTTATGCATTTTTCTTAGCAGACTTAATTAATTTCAAGCACACGATCACAATTTAAGCATAAAGTAATATTTTCCAATATATAAAATTTATGTAAAATTATTTAGGGTCCCGATCGAACGAGTCTCACTTCAGTAGAGATGGAAACGGAAGAAAAAGAAACAGACTTGGCCAAAACACCAGAACCATCAGATATAGAAGAAGAGAAAATAGAAGATAAGGAGAGCGACAAAAAAGAAGAAGAACAGAAGAAAGTCTCATTCTTTACGTACTTCAAGTTTCTCTTGGTGATGATTAACAGCACTCTAACTTCAATGACAAAATATCTAAATCGTTTCTCCTACGACTACAGATATATTCGCAGGGTTTTAGCGAAGGAAAAAAAGATTCTAAAAGTATATATAAATTATTATTTTTTAAAATTGAAGTTAATTTATAAATAAAAAAACATACTGTAATATTTTTTTAATATTTGATGATTATATTTAGGCGAAACCAGATTTTAGAATGGGAATGCGATTAGGAATTAATCAAATGTGGCAGCCTCTGATACAAGAACGGTAAGGATTTGCTTTCTATAAAAACTTTTATATAGTCGTAACACTAAAATAAAACATATTATGTTTATTTAATAAAATTGAAAGATATGTATATTTATTACTATTTAAAAAATTTTGGAATTCTCTTTTTCAGGAAAATTTATATTGTTATTTAGTTAAAATTGTTATTTAGTTAAAATTAAATATTAGGAGTAATAAAATTATATATTAGGAGTATTATTCAATTTTTTGTGCTATTCTGGCTTTTCACATTAACTTGTAAATATAATATTGTAGTTGCTTAAATTATTTTTATTTTGTATTGCTGCTATTTTTGGGTATATGTTTTGTTCAAACATCTTTTATAAGATGCTGATCTCTTATGTAAATACATTGTGCAACATAATTTTTTTACTTTAATTTTTTATATTTTTTATATTTTTTATATTTTTTATAAATGCTTTACTGCATATGTGTAACATATCTATAAATCTAACTATTAGATAATTTAATATTTGTTTTTATAGCTATGTAACATTATTTAAAAATGCAGTAAAGAATTACATTTTTGTTATTCAATGTTGCAAAGCATACTTCAAAATAGTTGGCGTCAAAAATATAATTATAACTTATGCTTTTTCGATATATCCCATGAATAATAAATCTTTAAGAAATCTGAAATATAACTTTTAAAGAATATGTGTAAGTATAAAAAATAGTTTTAGCAATTTCTAAACTTGAAACTAAAATGAAAATACGTAGATGTTAGTAGTAAATGTGCTCGCTGTAACAGATCAGCTACAAATGGCAATATGGAGGAACAGTATGATCCTGGAGAAGGTCCGAGTCAATCGCAACCGCAAGATGATAGGTAAGAGCTTTTATTTTGTGTAAATTGCTTTGATAGATATTTTATAAATGTATCATGTGTTTAATTTATTGTGCACTTAGCAAAAGTGATTCTTGTACATTTATTACACCAAACTAATGTCGAATTTCTATAACAATTATTTATATTGTAATTTATGGAAATTACAGTTAACTTTTTATTAAGAGAAAATAATTGTTTTTGCTTTTCAAATCTTTTTATTATTTATAATATTAATTAAATAATATAGAGAATATATACAAGTTTATTTTTATTTTAAGTCTAATAAGAAAAAAAGAAATATCTATATAACTTGAAATAAAATTCAATTTTATATTTTACTATTTCTTAAATTATGAATCTTTTGTTTATAATAAAAATAAAATTTTCAAATTTGTTTAATAAAATCCAACAAGATTAGAACAAAAAATTTTGTATATTCGATATGTATGAATTTGATATTGTATGAACTTGATCAAATATTAATCTATGAAAAGATTTGATCCTTGTTGGTAAAAAAAAAATTAGGTAATTGAGGAAAATAAAGAATATTTCCTTCGAAATAACAGCATAAGTTATTTGCGTGACATAAAAATCGTTTCACGATTGAGGGATCAGATCAATTGCCGTAAGTTTTATCGTGACATATCTATTATAAAAACATATCTATTATGAAAAAACAACAAATTTTTCAATTATAGCTAGATCACTTAATATTCTATTATAATGTATCTTTTTCAATATTTTTTAATAATTTGTTATTAATATATATATTAATTATTAATATATATTAATTATTAATATATATATTTGTTGTTGTTTAATATAATTTTTCTTCCAAATTTATCTCTTACCTTTTTTTATTATTGTATTTTTTTTCTTCGTGAATAGTAAAATTAATAATATAATGTTTTAAAATTATGATTAAAATTCTTTACTCTCGTAACATATTTATACGAAGTAAACGTAGAAAGAGTGGTGTTGTTTGTGTCAGGAAGAGGAGCTCGCTGGCAGTGCCACACATCCGAATTCTGGCGCCGAGTTTGGAGCGAGGATTGGACATGTCCTCCTCCAGGTATCAAAAATGTGTCGTGAAACTCAAGCATCTCAATGTGCTTGATCTTTTTATAAATGCACTATTCGCACGCCTCTCCTCGCATGCGGCACGTCAGATAAGATCCTTTTACATCTAATAATTGACTGCCACCTCTACTTCGTTTTGTGGCAAAAAGGATCGCTTCCTGACACGAAAAGAACAAAAAAATTGACTTGCGCGACTTGCGTGTCTCTTTGATTATTGTATACAGTGAATGACGAAAACGAATAACGTTCACTGTAGCAAATACATTAATATTGTCGAATGTCTTTAGTTTCATTTTCAGGTTTTATGGTTCAGATTTCACAGTTCCTGAACTGGGCTTTAAATGTGCTTTTGATATCAATTTATCTGAAAAGAAAGATGCATCTCTGTTTTTTATTACTATTCAGTTTTGATATCTAAAATTATTCCTTTGTGTGTATACAGAAATTACTTCTCTAAATTTTTCTATTTAAGTAACAATTTTGTATATTTATATCTATTTTTATTTTATATATGTGAATTTTTATACTTTAAATAATTTTTATTTATTACGTATATATATTTAACACAGCTAGATCATCTTTCTTCTATATAAATTTATGTTGAATAGTTTATTTTAACTACAAAATTAATAATTAACTTGAAGATTTTATGTAAGCAGCACACTTTTCTCGCAAGCCTTGGCAATCGAACAAGAAGAAGAAATTGGAGAACTTTCAGAAGTGGATCAACCTCCCATCGTACAATTGGCAGCGTCTATCTGGTTTGGAATTTTGGCGCATTCTAGTATACTTTGTTATTTTATGGTGTTTATACATCAAATTAAGAATGCGTCAGTACTCTCGACACCATTGCCACTTATGATATTCTTATGGGGTTCTTTAACAATCCCACGACCCTCAAAAACATTCTGGATAACAATGATCGCATATGTCGAGGTAAAAAATATATTTCATAATTTATTCCTAAATATATATATATAGAATATAGAATCTCGATGGAAATATTCCAATTTTTAGGCCATTGTCATAATAAAATGTATTTTCCAACTGGAATTGATTCCTTGGAATCAAAAGGCTCCAATAAGCCATCCATTATACGAGCCGAGGATTATTGGTGTTTTAAAAGATTCCAATTATGCTCTATGGGATTTATTATTGCTTCTTATGCTATTCTTTCATAGGTACAAATAAAAAAAACAATAATAATAACGCATATAACAATATTTTATAAAGTATAATGCTTATGATTGGTCTACAGACTTATGCTAAAATCCTTGGGTCAATGGACAGCTGCATCTCCACGAAAAATAATTCCTTCTCAGTTACCTGTAGTGCAGGCAAAACCATCATTTTCAGACAAAGAACAAGAAGAACTAATCATACAACAAGAAACCGAGTACGTTAGAATTTTTCGAAACAATGTCTAAAAATTTGAAACAATATCTAAAATTTTGGTGTCAATAAATGTATGACACTTATTTTTTAATATGTTGTAGTTCTCACGAAGAAGCAAAAGAATCTCAAAAACAATCAAACGACTATGTATTAAATGATAATGTTCCATCCGTAACAGAGAACAAAAAGCTTATAGCTACGCAAGAAGATCCTCACAGTAAAGTGTTTTCTAAAACGATGAATACAGCGTAAGTAATTATTTTATTTAAACATGCTTTATGCAAGTCTTATTAATTTGCTTAGTTAAATTATTATTGTTATATTATTGTTAAATTTTGCAGAGTTACTAAACACGTTAAACCAATAAAAAATTTCTTTAAGAGAATTATTGATTCAACTGGTAAAGAAAAAACGAATGTTTATGCCTACATGTTCCTTTGTGATTTCTTTAATTTTCTTCTACTTATTTTCGGATTTTCTGCATTTGGAGTAAGTATATAAGAAGAAAGAGAAAGTGACTCAATGAAATTATTATTAATATTTATATAAATATTATTTGTTTACATAAAGAATGATACACATTAATATTATATATATTCTATAATTTTAGACTCAGCAAGGCGATGGCGGTGTAGCGGCTTATTTGGAAGAAAATCGAGTTCCTATGCCTTTCCTATTAATGTTATTATTACAATTTGCTCTAATTGTTATCGATAGAGCTCTTTTCCTAAAAAAATCTATTGTGGGAAAATTAATCTTCCAGTATTGCTTAGTACTTGGTGTTCACCTATGGATGTTCTTCATTTTACCGAGCGTGACAGAAAGGTAAGATATCGTACATTATTTTTCATTTTTGACATTTATATATCATGTATAATATATATTTATAATTACAGACAATTTAATGATAAACTTCCGCCACAAATCTGGTATATGATGAAATGCTTCTATCTTTTACTAGCAGCTTATCAATTACGACAAGGATATCCGACTCGAATATTGGGTAATTTCCTGTGCAAGAAGTACAGCATTGTGAATTATACCCTGTTTAAAGGGTTAGTGAAATGTTTATTAAATATTTTTATTATTTTTATTATTTTATTATTATATTGTACCTAAGTAAGTTATTTTGTAGATTTATGTTAGTCCCATTCCTTTTTGAACTTCGGGCAGTGATGGATTGGATTTGGACTGACACATCCATGACTATAATGGATTGGTTTAAGATGGAAGATGTCTTTGCTAGTATTTATCAAATCAAAGTGAGTTTTATAGGAAATAATATTTTTATAAATAATATTTTGGAATAATTTTTTTCAATTCTCTTAAAATTTTTTTTATTTAAAATTTTCATATAAATTTTATATGAGAAGATATATTTTTGAATTGACTTATTTTAGCATAGAAATATTAAATTACACAACATGCGCCAAATAGGTAATACATAAAAATTGTATAAGTATATTATTTTATAAAATTCTAGTGTATGCGAGGAGTCGAATCAGATTACCCTCAACCACGAGGAGTAAAGAAAAAACAAATGAGCAAGTATTTGGTAGGCGGAAGTGTTCTTTTACTCATTATTGGCTTAATCTGGTTCCCTTTGCTTCTTTTTGCTCTCGGTAGTACCGTTGGCGTGTCCAATTTACCTTATGATGTATCCATGAAAATACGAATCGGTCCATACGAACCCATCTATTCCATGTCAGCACAAGGCAGTTCTATCATCGAATATACGGAAACGGATTACAAAACTCTTACAAATTTACAAATATATTCGACAGAGAAGTCAGCTGTTACTTTCTTTGAAAATTACATCCATTCTGATGTGGCTGCAGTAAAATTTAGCAATTCCTCAGGAACACTTTGGGGCATTTCCCCACCTGACAAAAAAAGGTAATTTATGAAAAAGATTATTACACTTAAAATCTGAAAATATATATAATTGATACATGCATATTGGTATAACTAATAAAATATAACTAATATATATAACTAACAAAACTTGATTGTTTAATAAAAAAGCATCATACAGATACTATTCTTCTGAAAAAGAATTAAAAATATCAGATGGTATAAGAGTGTCATGTTACAGAAATATATTAAAAACAAATATTTATTATATTATCATCTTTTTCAGATTGATAGAAGAACTGATCTCTAATACTACAACAATAAGTGTACATGTGGAATGGGCAGTTTCAAGAAAAACAGATATCAAAGATGCTAGTGGAATCACTGTAACAGATCATAATATAACATTGCCAGCGTACGTAAACGGAGAGTTCAATCCTGTAAGACAAACATTAGTGGACATGTTAAGTAAGGATCCTGGTGCAACAAATGCGACAGTAATATTGCAAAATGCCTTTCCGAAATTTTTGAAAGTCACTGCTAGATCCATCAGTGTTGTTACACAATTAATGGAACCGCTACGTTTACGTAAGCATAATTAGAACGTTATTAAACAACATATAAAAAAGATAAGAATTATAGAAAGATAAGATAATATTATTTATATATATGTTTCTAGTACTAGGTCAATCTGACACAGATAACAGATACCTTTACAGAAATATGAGTATTCGATTATCAACGGACATGACATGTTGTGATCATAAACAATGGTGGATAGTTCGTGAAGTATGTACAGGCTCCGATTTTTTTAGCCAGATACCACTAAATGATTGCAACTATATCATGATGTTTCTATTCAACGACAAAGTATTCCCTGAGAGCTTAAGCTTCATCAGCGGATTTGGGTAAATTAATAGTGAAATAGTTGATTTTCGTAGACATACTTATGATAAAGTTTTATGAAGAAAATCTTTAAAACTATAATAATTTTATAAAATCGTTATTACAATTCATTGATTAAAAATTACATAATTACGAACAGGATTATAGGATTATATACTACAGCGGTGATAGTTATAAGTCAAATGATGCGAAAAATCGTCAGTGATATGGCACCCAAGATTATGTTTGATGATTTACCCTATGTCGATAGAATCCTTCGCCTTTGCTTAGATATTTACTTGGTTCGCGAGAGCGGCGATTTGTGTCTCGAAGAAGACTTGTTTGCCAAATTGATCTTCCTCTACAGATCACCGGAAACATTAATCAGGTTAGATTTTGCACCATTTTTAGATTGTAATAGATTAAATAATTATAGATATATTAAAATTTTAATTATATCTATATATAATCATAATTAAACTTCATGACAAAGATTTGATACGAAAACCTAGTAGCAAACTGTACAAAAGTTGCAATTAACGAGCAATGATCTATGATTGACAATAAGATAGATAAAAATTTTATATTTTCATTCAATTATATGTTTTATATTCACATAATAAGATTTGTTTGATTATATTCTCATACTTATTTGATTAAGCATACACACGGATATAAGTACATACTTAAACACGACAATAGCATAAATATAAAGTAATAGAGAAGAATTAATTCACAAATATGAATTAAAACAGAACATAAAGAGAAAACTCATTTTTTAATAAATATAATTGCAAAAATCGTTTTATTAGGTGGACGAGACCGCCCGAAGAAGGAGAGCGAATTGGTAATGAAGATCAATATGAAGAGGGAGAAGAAATATCGGAAGAAAGAAGAAGACAAGCAGAACTATCAATTCGTGACTGAATACAGAAAATATCAGTTCTTAATTAATGATTTGTATGTGTATTGTGCAGATACAGGTTTCTACGTAATACAGGAAATTTTGAATGAATTCCTTCAAGATAATTTTTCTTTCAGGAATGAATAAGATAATAGTGAAAATCATTTTTAAAATCACTTCTAAAATTATTAGAAAATATGAATGAACATCCAATTCTTCGGATTAAACCCGATAAAAAATTTTTTAGTATAAAAATATACACAAATACAAATAAATAGATTATATATAAATTATACATAAAAAATGTCCATATAGAAAATGTCTTCATCCTTTTGTGTAATCTTTATCCATATATTATAGAGAAAAGATAACTGAAATAAGAATAATTGAAATATATTCAGAAAAATAATTTTAGCATCCCGGGAAAAAATATAATATAATTATATATCTTCTATTTTTATAATTTGTATAATTTTATACATTTTTATGATAAATTTTTTTTACCGGGAATATCCAAAGAATTGAACGAAAAAAAATTGAACATTTCAAGCTTGAAGAAAAATTTCGAATTTTTGCCCGATGATGATTTACGTTTATACGTGTGCATGTGAGTGTGTTCGCATATTTCTCTTTCATGAATATTCATATTTTTTATTTGATCGATGTGATCGTTATTTTAAAAAATTGCTAAACTTGTCAGAAAAATTGAAAAGAGCTCAATTAATAGATTTTGCTGAAAAATCAAATACCTGACCAAGATTACGCGATGCAAATATTTTTATCAAAATATTATAAACATGTTAAGAATATATATATATATAAAAAGGTAATTATTATTGTAATATAAGTGAATAATTTATATCAATAATAAAAAAATATGGTAAAAAAAGTTTGCAAATACATAATCATATACATTTCCAAATTTAAAAGAAATTTTTATCTCATGGAGAACTCAGAAATTTAATATCGTATTTATCACAAAGTAATTTTAACAAAATAATTATTCTTACATTCAGAATTATATATGTATACGCATATATGCAATTGTTTTATATACATATATAATTAATACATAAATTTAATATATTATTTAAATGATAATGAAATGGCAGATTTGATTTATGCAATAAATCTGCTATATTTTATTAATAGATTTTGTTAGACTTACGTTCACATTTTGCCAATGTAGCAAATATTTTGCAAAGTCTATTTCCGATAAATTTTATAGTGTATTTGTATTTATGAGCTAGAAATTTTGTTCAAACAAATTAATTAATACGCTTTAATTGTGCATTAAAATTTTCGCGCAAAATATTTGCAAAACGTTGGCATTAAAAATTTTTTTTTATGAATTTATCTATCAATAAACAGTGCAATTATTTTAAAATGCCGTTATCATTAAAGTTTGTGTGCTTAGTGAAATATACGCATATTTTTAGATTGTCCATTTAAGATTTTAAAATTAAGTTATTTGTAAGCTATTGATGAATGACATGATAATTTCTCAATCGTTTTTATACGTATTTTTAGTTGCGAATGCGTATAGCTTTGCAATTTGGCTAATTTGCCAAAGATATTCACACATTAAATAATTTCATGAGAAATGTATCATCGCAAGAAAGTGTTTATATTGTATATAAATAAATATGAATGTGTATATGAAAATATAGCAGCTCATTAATATGAATTATTAAGATATTATTTCCATATATATATATATATTTTTTTTTCTTTTCTAAAAATATTTTTTAATATCCTAAAACTTTTATTAATATTTGATAAATCAAATAATTCTATTTATTTCAAATTAATTTACCACATAAAATATTCCAATAGTATAAGAATAAAATTGTCCTATAATTTTGATACAAGGAATTATGGAATTTGACATAAAAACAATTTTGTAAGTAAATATAAACCCATTTATTAAATGTTACAAAATCTTTATTATAGGATAAACTTTTAAAATAATGCGCATACATCTAAAATCTAATATCTAACACTAATATCTAACATCTAATATCTAACATTTTTGTAAAAAAATAAATTATTTTAACGATATACAATGTCATCGATAATTTAATAAGTCAACATTTTATTTCACTATATATGTATTAATACTTAAATATTCTTTATATCATTAGATAAAAATAAATTCAAATATTAATAGTTTAGTAAGTATAATCTCTTATGGCAGTTTTCGTGCAAAAAATGTTTCTCAATTTTGCTATATATTTTTTAAAATGTCAAGCAATTAAAATAAATATTCCTAATTAGCACTTTGTGCAAAAAACAAAATATTTCGTGGTCCAATATTTAACGCAATTGTATATTATGTCTGAGTTAGCTCGTTATATTTTAATTTTAAAGTCGCATTTTCTTGTCTCAAAAATTCAAGTTCTTCTAATTTATTCTGTAAACTTTCGTTTCGCATTCGCAAAGTCATTAACTCCTGATGTAATTGCTCATTCTCATCAATCAATGCTTTCATTCTAGCTGACTCTTTGCTAGGATGCATTTCTTTAACCAGATCATCTGTTTGGTTCAAGAGATTTTTTATCAAGGTAGCTTGAGAATTTATATGTAGCTCCTGCATAGCGCGTAGAATTTTTGTGCTTTCTTGCTTGGTATATGTGCTTATCACTTCTTTGATAGCAGTAAGTAAAATAACTGGATCTTGATCTTGTATTTTCACACCTGATTTCCTCAATTTATCAACTGACTTTTCCTTTTCTTTAATTGAATTATGAGGACCAGCCTCCTTAGAAGAATCAGAAGGACGACTATTTTCCTTACTAGAAGTATCTGAAGAATTATTAATAGAAGAATCAAGAGAACGTTTATTCTCTTTAGAGAAAGTATAAGTAATTTCTTTATACGATCCTGAACGTCGTTTACGATCTTTGTTTTCAGATGCTTTAGAATATTTTACCTCATGAAGTTTTATTTTCTGTTCTCCACTAATACTCTGCTGATTACTATTGCTCATTTTTATTTTCATATCCGAAGACTTTCTTTTGTTGTCTGCAATCTTCTCTGTTTTCTCTGACGCTTTTACATTCACAGAATGTTTTTTCACATTTTGATCAGATTGTTTCTTGAAATTTTTTGAAGAAGATTCTTTATTATCTATGATTTTTATATTAGGTGTACTTGGAATTGTTATCGTAAAATGTTCCTTCTGTCGCATAATATCATCTCTCTCATTTTGTTCTAAGAAATGAGTTAATGGAGATGAAGTAGCATGCCTGGTAGTTACATGGCGATCCGGTTGCTGAGGTGTCTTTTTTGATTCTTTTGGTATTAGTTCTAACTCTTCCAGGAAAGAATCATTCATTTTGAATATCTGTATGTAGACGTATGTAAATATCTGACTTAATGTCTACAATAAACATATCACAGCAACTGTAAAAAGAAAAAAATACATAAAATTAATAACATTTTTGACATTTAATAGAGAATCAAATATTTTGCACAATTTAATAATTAATAACCAAAAAATTTTGTATTGTTACTATCTTGATAAAAAGACAATAAATTATTAATATTACGATTCTGATGAACAAGAATTTATAAATTTACGACGCACAATAGTTACTCAACTAGAACCAAAATTTTATATATATATGTATATATATATATAATATGTATATATATATATATAATATGTATATATATATACATACGTACATACATACATAGATATATATATATTATATATATAGACACAGTATGCTAACCTTGTCGTGCGATCGCCAATTCTACGATACAACAGATTCAAAACTCAAATGCGAAAGGAATGTATTGCTTTCAACTGCCTTGGTGTAGTTGATCAGCTGATAATAATATAGCAAGCGGCAAATGCCGCGCTACAGTTTTACACACTGGTTACTACATATAAGTGACAAGCGAATTAACCAATCATCTTCTATATACATAATATTATTTTCAATAAAACATTATATTGATTGGTTAAAAACGTTTCTTTTTTTTGCTGTATAAAACATCATCACTTGTATATAAAATTGTAGATCTGTTTTTTTTGGCTGAACTTTTGCATCAATTCATCTTTCTTCTTCTTTTCTCCTGAAGAGAAAAGGAAAAAAACTGTGCTAAGTTCAACTAAAAAAAACAGGCCTACAGTTAGCCTTTTGCTATCTCATTTCGACCGTTGCTATTTAAATCATTCATATGAAGCAATGTATCTCTTACAATTAAATAATACTTAAGTCTGAATTTACTATTTATATAATCAGTACAAAATGTATTACAAGTTCTGTATGATGCCCATTATACGGCCCGATTTATTATACGCTGAATTATTAATGTTATGAATCGTAGCCAATCGTAGCTATTCTTCTGAAAAAGGGAATAACTGTGATTGGTCAGTTTCATAACATCGATATTACAACTTCTCAACGCTCTCAAGTCCCATGCAAAGATACCTTTAAAGGTGTTTGAATACATTCTAAAATTCAATTCTGTTAATTATCTTTTATCCTTGTTTAGCATTCGGTGAACAACAAAGATAAAATGATACTTAGGTTGACAGAGTCAAGTTTTGGAACGCACTCCATAATAATATGGTCACGTGTCATAACCTATTTTTGTATATTTGTCATGTCATTGATAAAAACAAAGCAATTATATCGATATAGTAATAATTAACATGACAAGCTACAATTAGATATATTTATTGAGTTCAATTAGTTCAGTACCCAGTATAGCAAGGCAATATCAGACAGTATCGATTGTAACATTGAACTAACAATATGTACAGCGTTCTTATGCTAACTTTGAGCACATTATTGCTCGTATTACCGCACGAAAGTATAAGTGGATTTTTGAATGCATACCCCAAATTGAAGCAGTTTCAACTCACCGATGAGGAGGATGTTGGTGCGCCGCTTTTCCTGACGCCTTTAATAGAAAATGGAAAAATTGAGGAGGCGCGAGCAAAGGCTCTCGTCCAACACAAAGAAATGGGCGATATTAGCAGTTACTCGGGTTATCTCACAGTTAATAAAACGTACAATTCTAATCTGTTCTTCTGGTTTTTTCCAGCCATGGTAAGTAACGATTAATCCCCTCGTAAAAGAGATTATACCTATACAACTAGATCTGTCGAAAAATTACAGATTTTGTAAAGTGCTATATTTTCTGTAAAATTTGAACTATGACTGAATTTATATCTCAAGGAGAGCTATAAATTTCGTATAATTTCTGCATTCAATGGATTCGCTCAGTTTCTGCTGCCACTCTATTGATTATGTCAAATTATATAAAGTTCTATCGGCAAAACACACTTAATACAAATACAATTGATACCAATTTGCTAGCACATTGCTAACATTTTTTACTTATTAGGATAGTTATCATAAAAAATTTTTTTATTATACAGTGTTGTATATACAATAAGAATTTCCATATTTTTAAATTTTATTTGCATTTAATCTTGTTAACATATTTTTTACGAGTACTTATGATGTACATAATTCTTCAAGCATTAAAAAAGTTGTATAGATTATATGATTAGACAGTTCCTTACTCCATTACAATTTAAGGTTGGTTTACAATAAAGATTAAACAATCATTATTTGTGTGCCATAGCACAATCCAAAGACTGCACCAGTAATATTATGGCTGCAAGGTGGCCCAGGAGCAACTTCTATGTTTGGTCTTTTTATGGAAAATGGTCCATTTATAGTTACTGCTAACAAAACTTTGACAATGCGAAAATATTCATGGAATATAGCACACAATTTAATATATATTGATAATCCAGTTGGTACTGGATATAGTTTCACTGATGATGAAAGAGGATATGTAAAGAATGAAACACAAGTAGGAAAAGATATTCTTACTGCCTTGGTACAATTCTTTTTGTTATTCCCAGAGCTACAAAAAAATGATTTATTTGTCACTGGTGAATCATATGCTGGTAAATATGTACCAGCAGTGTCTTATACCATTAACAATTATAATATCAAAGCAGAAACAAAAATTAACTTAAAAGGCCTTTCTATTGGTAACGGACTGTGTGATCCAGAGAATCAATTGCTATATAGCGATTATTTGTATCAGCTCGGGCTGATAGATGAAAATGGGAAAACTCAATTTCAAGTATATGAAAACAACGGTCGCGAATTTATTAAACAGAAGAAATATCTCGAAGCATTTGAAATATTTGATACACTCCTTAATGGCGATCTAAATGGCACGCCATCCTTATTTCACAATTTAACTGGTTTTGATTATTATTTCAACTATTTGTTTACGAAAGATGGCAATGATTCCGATTGGATGTCTGAATGGATACAAAGAGCTGACGTCAGACATGCTATACACGTGGGCAATAACACTTTTCATGTTGAAACCAAAACTGTCGAGGAACATTTGAAAGAAGACGTCATGCAATCCATAGTACCTTTATTGACAGATCTTCTGCAGCATTATAGAGTACTTATTTACAATGGACAATTAGATATTATCGTAGCATATCCACTCACGGAAAATTACTTAAAAAATTTACAATGGTCCGGAGCAGACAAGTATAAGAAAACGTCAAGAAAAATATGGATGGTTGGAAATAATGTAGCGGGCTATACAAAAAGCGTTGACAATTTAACAGAAGTTCTCGTACGAAATGCAGGTCATATGGTTCCTTCAGATCAACCAAAATGGGCATTAGATCTCATCACACGTTTTACTCATAATAAAAAGTTCTAAATAATTATGTGGATTATTATATTAAACGTATGTGATAACAGTTTTGAATTTTTTATCTTAAGAATCTCTAATATGATATGTATGTATATATCTACAGGGAAATTATTTAATTATAAAAATACATAGATCAAATACTATAACAAAAGTTTTAAAAAAAGTTTTAAAAGTATTTGCCATTTGTTGTTCCGAGCAATAATTTTTCAGACATTATAATGAAGACTCAATTAATAAATTACAATTAGATGATCATTACTTTTCATCTTTATCTCGAACTATATATTTAACTTTTATCGTTTTCCACAAAATTACTGTTTAACTGTAATCTATAATTGACCTTTTAACTTTAATGTTTGATAAATTACTGCTCAGAGCAGCAAATACATAGCAAATATTTTTATATTTTCTGAAGAACATTCTTGTTATGATTCGCAAATGTTGGAACCTGTATATATAGATATTTAATAATATAAGGCAATTTTTGAGATGCCAACAATATACTCTTTAAGACATTCTTAAAATACTCTGAAAAATAGTCAAAGAAAAAATAATAGTAATAAAATGATAATTTTGTAATGGAAAATATTTAATAAAGTTATTAATGAATATAAAAGCCGTCCATAAATTTTTCCTATTTACTTTATATATATAAATCTAAATAATTTATATTAAATAAATTTTTCTATTAATTTATACTATATATTTTGAAATACATAGATTCAGACTTCATATTTTGTATATTTGTATATGGTATGTATAAAAAAATTATGTATATGTATATAAAAATCTTACTGTGTGCTACATATATTAACAAGCATATATATTGAGCATACAATTAGCATGCATGCACACAAAAACATGTGCACCCATAAAAGTACATGCATGGAAATATAAAAGGTGTGTTCTTGCGTTTTGAACATAAGAAGAGCGACATCTAGAAGACGCCATGTTGCCGCGGTTATTTGAAGTTGGCATTATGTCATTATGACATTATGTTGAGTTCTTTCCTTTGGAAATCGAAAAAAATGTAAATTTCTGCATCCTTTTTTTCGGAAACTATTTGTACACGTTTTTACTTGACACATACTCATATCCGCAATATATCACTTCAAAATTACTGCGATGTAAATGTTTAAAATGCACATCTGGTTATGCGCAGAACGGTACGAAATTCGTCTCAAAAACGAGCACACTTTTATACTTCCATCACGGGTACATAAATTTATATTAATCTATTCGAATATAAAATATATAAAATGTGAGGAACAAAATATAAAAATATGTTCTAATTTAAATTTGTTAGATATGGCAATATATAATAAATAGTAATTTAATATATATATTTGGCAAGTTTTCAATCTTATTTTACTTAAATTTTATTTTATTTAATCTAAGTATGGTAACAAAAATTGATCTACTATAGAAATATTTGTATGCCATTCAGTATGAGAAATTCCGGGCACTGTGATGGTCTTTAACTTGCCTTGTTTATCTAACGTTTTTAAACCAATCCTGTCAAATTTATAAATATCTCTATCACGCATGTCTATCACTGTATTGTTATTGTCATAATATCCAAAATGACTGCTTTCCCATGGAGTGATTACGCCATCGTTCGGTCCTCCAATAAGTATTATTCGTTTTAGCTTAGTTAAACCTATTTTATAGTCAGAATTGTTAAAACCGTTGATTTCATTGTTCACATATGGTAAAAACTTGCTGTACTTATAATAAAATTCCTGAAAAAAAATGTATATTAGAATATACAATAATATACTTGATACATAAAATAGATTAAAGTTAATAACTTGATGATGAGGATCATTCCAATAATTTCCAACACTGGTGTATTGTCCAAGTCGTGAATAAAAGAGTTCATAAGCAGTCTCACAAGCTAAATCTGGGAAAATCAAACGCAGAAAACGTGCTGAAATCAGGATTTTATGATTAGAACAAAATCTTTGTTTTATTTTCTATTTGGATATCATAATATACGTACTTCCGTATTGTCCCGCTTGCGGTGAGCTTAGGGAAATAAAATTTCTAACATTATGCATAGGAAATCTTTGTAAAATGGCTCTAGCTAATAAACCTCCTTGGCTATAACCTATTAAATTAATTCCCTCAGGAAATGCAACACCTATAGAAAGCACATCCATGCCTATTTCTTCTACCTGTTTCCACATTGGTTTTAGGCTACTCCAGCCTGCAAATCTAATAGTGTTATAGACTGGAGTTCCAGGATGCATCTGTGAAGATATATATATCAAATGTAAAAAATTTTAATCTTTTTATAAACATTCATATATGAATTATATATATATATTTTTTTTTTATAAAAACTATTAGCCTTTAACGTAAAAGTAATTTGATATAAAATGATTTATTGACAATATGATGCACAAAGGCGCATAAAATTATTTGAAAAATAAAAATGAATATGCTAATAATAAAATTCTTTATTTACAAATAACATAGAGCACATCATCAATAAAAATGAGCGAAATAACTTATGCAAAAAAAATGTAAACGTAACAAAATCAGTTAATCATATTTGAATAATGAAACAATGGTGTTGTGATGTTTATAATAAACAATCATTTTGCTCCACTTCATTTCACCTACCTCCTTAATTCTGTTGCTAATGAGTTCCATGCTTTCACTTCCAGTAAGAACTCCATGAATAATGACGACAGCATGATATGATTTTGCTTCATTATAAAATATTAAATTAATTAAAAATAAATAAATTTGTATTACAGAATTTTTGCTCGTCATAATTTTCCAATGCTGCACAAAGCTGACCTCTAACTTTGATTGATCCTTTTGCAGCGCTACGGTGAACTGAAGAAATTGAATGTTCTCAAATGGAACTGATAAGAAAGTAGTCAATATTACCGATAAATGATATTACATTCTCATTTATTGAATGAATTATTTATTTTCTTTCTGAAGACACTGACAGAAATCTCTACATATTTTCTTCAAATATCCATAAACATTTCAAGGAACATTTCTTTCAAGTATTCTATGAATATGTTTTTTTTGCACAAATTTTATTTTTTTAATTATTTATTTTATTTTATTATTATAATTTTATTATTAATTATATTATTTTAAACATTTTTCTGTTTTAAATTAAAATTAGGTTCCAATTTTTAAATTACTATTAATTATTTATGGTGTTAATATCTATTTGACGTTAATGCCTATTAATCATTAATATTGTACATTGCATCGAGAATATTAAATTAGTTATATCCTTCTAAATAAGGAGCACTCGATAGAAAAAATTTCATGAGAGCAATGATCCCGCAATTAAAGTCGATGACGATAGATCTAAGGGTGAATGAAAGAGAGGGTGCTGATGGCCGAAGGAATCCAATTGCATTACGAAACTGTGCGTTGGAGAATATAGTAGGTCGTCACCCTAATCCTTACGGACTGCTATATACTAGGTGGCGGGGCACGTGGTATTTTCCGAGCTCGCTTCAGTCATACATCACCGTACTCTGACATCGCCCCGCTTTTCTCCCAATCCGTAGACGAAACTCACGCCTTACCAGGGCGACGGATGCCGGGCGCATTGTTTCGACCAGCGTCATCCATGATTATCACGACTTTAACTCCTAAAGGAGTAACCCTTTTGTCGTTTGTACCATTATCCGTGCATTGATATACTCCTGGAATCCGGATATTATAACTACTTGTATTTCCCATTATATTAGAGCGGCATTTAATAAAACGTTTGTAAGCTGATCTTTAGTTTTAATGGTATATTCGAAATATGTTTTAAAATGAATTTGATAGATTACATATGTATAAACGTGTATCGATTAAATTTAAAAATCAAATCTTTCTGTTTTATAATCTTCAATTTTTTATTTACAAAATATAATTGTTTCGCATGAAAATCTTATACTTCCTTATAAAAAAATTTTAGTAAGAGACCCCCATCGAATGATCTTCTCGAAATTCAGAGAGTATTTTCGATGATTAACGCGTTATCGAAATGAAGTAATTTATAGGAGTGACAGCGAAGATACTTGAGGACGAAATTAGAACTATCATCTCCTGCTACATCATGTCTAGACTATCATGATGACAGTGAAAGGGATGTTGCGTCTCTAATCGATTTTATTAGATTCTACGAATCAAATGATTCCTTGGCCTCACAGCACGAGGTCTTTATCTAGTTGATTAGGATTAATCCGATTCCGATTCATTATATTGACATAATATTCATTATCCATATCCCATTCAATAAATGCTATAGTTATAAGACATAAACGTTATTTTATGTTTATAAATTATTTTTATTATCAAATAACTTTTTCGTAATAAGAATGTGTAATTCTAAAATCTCGTAAGAATATAGTCTTTTATAATTTTAAATATTTGAAGGCTCAGAAAATTAAAATTTAAATAAGAAACAATACAAAGTAACGACTGCGTTCAGCAGAAAAAGCAGCTTTATAACTGTTGTAAAATTCTTTAATATGATTTTGCCCTTAGTTACGTATTAGATCTAAATATAAACCAATCATATTGAAGAATTTTACAATAGTTGCAAAGTTGTTTTATATGCTGAACGCAGCCAATAATTTAAACACGATGACGGTGACAATATTATAATTACTGTATTGACAAATTTAAATACAAAAAATCGAATTCGTTTCGGCTCACTGAATCATCCTCCAGTGGTGAAAATTTGCAAAAATTTAGAATGTAGTTGCACTTTGATAAAAGTTTTTAAAAACTTGTTCTCCAGTAAAAAAGTTTTACAATTTAAGTTTTATAATTTTATCTATCTATCGCTTTTGTTATCTCTGGACTATATGTCTACTGGTTTAGTTAATCATCGCAAGAAACTAAAGAATATAACAGTACGACACAGTGAGCAAAAACAATGATATGTGCTGTAATTTACAATGAGGACCGCTAAGGACGATTGCACAGCAAGAGCGTCTCTGGCAGGTCAAAGGACGAAGATTCCTTCATCCACTTTCTGTGGTATGATACTCGGTGGTGGTTGCGCGCCTCGGTTAACACTCGGCGAACTGAAATAGCGAGCCAGCCGACCGCGAATATCCTTGATTAAACGCAAAAAAGCCTGGAGACCTACCTCGCTCGCCTTGCGCTCCGATCGTGGCTACGTTTTTTCGCCACCCTCCGCCATCATGACAGTTGGGCTTGAGCACGGAATTGGATTGGCCGCCTTTTCTCTCGCTCGTATCCTACCCCTGAACTACGTCTCTTTCTCGCTCTCGCATCAGACTCTCGACGGAAGAACCACCGGCGGTTTCAGGACATTGGGGGACTCGATTAGAGCAGCTTGCAACGGCCAGAAGTACCTGAGCACGTCCGTTCTCCAACCCTCGTTCTCTATACCTAAATTGTTGTACACTGTCCAGAGTAATCTCTTGTGATAAGAGGTACACTAGCTCGTTCGAGAATCTTGAATGTGTACATCTTTCATCAAGTGCTTCTGCGCTTTAACCGAATTTTGCTCATTGTGCGTGATGCACGACTTTGAAAAAATGTTTAGATCCGCAGAGTAAAACATGTTTCACGATAGACATCCGATGAATTGTCTTTCATTGCTATGGGATATTTATTTATATATAATTATAAAATTGTTGATTACATAATGTGAAACGGTACTTATATTTCTACGATAATTTTTTTATACTCTTTTAGCTTCATGACTTTCCTTTAATGTTTTTTTTAATATTTTTCTTCTCTAATTATTGTAAATGATGATATATATTTTGTAATGTATAAAGAATATTGATGTCTCTTTTTCTTTTTATCATCATAATTTACAGCTTAAAGTTTACGTATACACTGAAGAATTCCACCTCAAATTCTATGAGTTTCGCGAAATTTATGCGTGTTCATATATGCAATTAATAATATACAGTATACAGTTTTGTAAATTTAAATGCGTACCACTCATGACGAATGAACGGTGGAATGGTAATGTTCACAAAAATATTCAAGAACCCCGACGAGACGCCGCGCCCATACGGCATTTTTTTTTGTCGTACTGGAAGGAAGAATGCAAACAATGAAGTAGTTTTCTTGACTTTTCCAGAGGTTTCGTACAGTACGAAATCCACATGTAGTATATGCATTTTCTAGCTGTTTGTTGGTAACCGCAATAGTCCATTACGTCATTCCAAAGTATCATTGAATTTTCAATGAGATGCAGTGCACGATAAAACGTAAATAAAAGAAAACATACTTAAATTGCGTTAAAATGTCTATTTTAGCGAAAAAAACATCGAGCTACTTTCGTCTAAGAATCAACTGGCGAGACCATTCCGCTTAAAGCCACCCTCCGTCCCGTAAGTACAGAGAGACAAGAGAGAAGACGAAGTGGGTGGTACGGTGTCGCAGAAACGGCCTGGAGATTAGCGTTAATTACAGAGTTGAGCCGTGCCGGGGTTGGGACGGGGCTCTAGGTATTTGTCACTCGGCACTGCTCTCGACTCCCGCTTCTCGTTCTGAATATTAATAATCCCGCCGTTCTTCGCCACCCCCGCGTCCTTTACTCCCGCGACATCCGATGAATTGCGCGGCAGACAACGCTACTCATTATGCTGACTGCTTGATTTCATCATCCTCGATGGTACGAAAAATTAATCGCCCCGCTATCGAGAATAAAGAATTCCGTCGGATATTAATGGCGCCTGATGATCGATGCAGACCATAAAGAATACATTTCGTTAATATGTTAACGAACCCAATACTTTTGTTCACGAAATCTTCAGAGATTAGATCGTATCGGCAATCCACAAGTTCTATATATAATCAGTATGATTAAACACTTCTGAATTATAATAATAACATGAAGATACTTTATCCCAAAATAAATTAATGTGACATATTTTAATTTTCCTATTTTCATCGATTAAAGAAATATTGATACAGATTGTATAAAATAATATTGAAATATCGGCCAGAAGAATCTCACATGTTGCATAATGCATTAACGCACAACCAGCGAGTTATTGAAGTTATCAATCTCTTTCAATTGTGCCGAAAAATTCCAAACATTATTGAATTGAAACAAACAGCATATTTTCTTTCCTTTTTCTCTCTTAAAAATAACCATTTTCCAAAAATTGAAGGATCACACTTTCAAATACGACATTCCCTTCTCTCACGAGTGATGTCGATCAATCGATATCACCCATTCCTGTCCTTTCTGTGGTCGGTCCCTCGATGGTGGTCCCATTCCCGCGCAAAACGCTCAGATATTCAAAGTCGGGGAATAGTTTATTCATGGCCGGCTCTGAGAACTTAGAAAGATATTGGAAGCGCCCCAGGAGAGAGAGTAAAAGATGGAAGAGAGAGAGAGAGAGAGAGAGAGAGAGAGAGAGAGAGAGAGAGAGAGAGAGAGAGAGAGAGAGAGAGAGAGAGAGAGAGAGAGAGAGAGGAGGAGGAGGAGGAGAGGAGAGAGGAGAGGAGGAGGAGAGAGGAGGAGGAGAGGAGGAGGA
>NW_012130081.1:1201634-1209342 GCF_000143395.1 Atta cephalotes
AAGNNNNTTGGAANGANGTAGANAGANNANGNGAGAGAGAGAGAGGGGGGCGAGAGAGGGATAAAGAGGTAAGAGGGTGGAGGAGATATAGGGGAGGGGGAGGGGGAGCACGGAACCGAGAGCGAGAAGGCCCGAGCGACGAAGGAAGAGGAGTGATATTGGTCGGACGGAAGTGTCCCCTCGGGAAAACGGGAGGAGCGTCGTCTCGTCCCCGATCCGATAAAACGAAAAAGGAACCCCCCTGCGGCATCGCCGCTGCTACTCTCCTACGTCCACGTGACAGCGAGTTCGCCAATAAAATTCAAATAAACTCCGACCATGCATACTAAATTATCACATCTTCCATTACCCGGCCGCGTGTCCATCCCAGAACGACTTCTTCTGGGGTCCCCGGGACACATTCACACGATCGCTGCGCGAAATTCCGATATTCCTGACTTCCGAATGAGGACGCGGTGGGGTAGCAAGGAGAAACTGTAGACTCTATGGTTTTCCGTTTTGCCATACTCCTTTTTTCGTTTCTCTTCTCGGAATAGCGCAATGCGACACTGCGCTCGCAAATGTGACTATTGGTTTAATTTCATTTCCGGTGGATAGAAGGATGCACCGAGCGGGATGATATTCAAGAGTAGTTCGGGGCTGTATAACGCCTGCAATTTCTCAGGATCGATGTCACGTCGTTGTAATCATGTAAGCCATCTTGACGCTGGTGGATTTCTCACTAAAGTATATACGCGTCAAATTATGAAAGAAGAAGACTTTCTTATGAAAAATAGTACAGGTCAGTAGTGCTAATTTTTGCACAATTTGTGATGGATTTTTCTCTTTGGCACTTTAACTTTTACGAGGATTTGATTGTTGATAAAGTCTTAAAAATTTCTATGAGTGATGCAATTTACAAAGAAAATATTGACTTCTTAAAAATAAGAAAAAATAAGAGAAATTGATATTTTTACATTTCCATCTTAAAGAATATTCCGAAAATCGTGATATAACCAAGAAGGAGATAATTTTTCATTTAAAAATAAATAAAAAATATAGAATAAGATTTTGTCGTATAGACATTTTCACAATTTTTTAATTAATAAAATAAATATTTTAACTTGAAACTTATTGCATTATTTTAACTATATCAAATATTTAAACTATCAAATTCAAATGACATAGAAATAGCAGATGAATGGTCAGATTAGATGAACTAAGCAGATTATGACTAGTCAAGTGCATGCGTACTTAATAAATTTCATACTCGATTTTATATGAAAAAATTTTATTCTATATTTTTTACTTACGATTAAAGAATCATCTCCTTCTCGGTTGTAATAATTTCCGAAACACTCTGTATATATTGGGTTGTCCGGAAAGTTCGTGCCAATGTTGAAGGAAAATTGACACGCAGAAAATTTAAATTTTAGTATACATTTATTAAATTATATAGATTAGTCGGCACGAATTTTCCGGACAATCCAATATGTAAAAAAATAGTAACTTTCTGTATATGTTTAATTTTTATTAAATGCTATGCATGTTTTAATTTTTTGTTTCTACACTATACGCTTAATAAACAGATCATTATAAGAGATTTTGAGATAACACTTTATTTATATCGACTTAGTAATTATCGTAACAACGTTATTAGTGACACACTCGATCTGTATTATAACCGGGCGTGACTCGTCTACGAGGGTCCAGCGTGGCAGTGATGGAGGAACGAAGAGGTCAGGTGGTCTTTCCCAGGAACGCCCCAGATTTCAACATTACTCAAGCTGGATCAACCTGCCAAGGAGGAGGCCATTGTTCGCTCTTACGCTCCGGGCTTTTCTTCCGCATCGCCGCGCCGGTACACCATCATATCTGGTTCGGTTATCGCGGTACAAATGCTGTTTGTTGCTGTTCTGTCTAGACATCAAATATCTATAATATTTTCATCATATAAAAACGTAGAAAATTCTGCGAGAACATTATACAGATTTATCTTGATTATTTCAAAGTAGTAATATCCATTTTTATTAATTATCTTTCTCGATAGTCGTATTCGGATTTTAATAATAATATTTTAAGTAATAAAAATAGTACACACACACACACACACACACACACACACACACACACACACACACACACACACACACACATATATATATATTGTTAGTTATTCATGTTAAAATTGTAACAATGTATTATGTTTATGGAATTTAATGTGTAACAATAATTACAACATATCTTTATTATTTTAAATACTTAAATTAAATATATTTATTTTATATTAAGAAAGATTTATTAATAGTGAAATTATTTACAAAATCAAATAAATAAGAAATTAATTAAACGAAATAATTGTTTATATAATCTTTCGCCAGGTTTGTACTTCTAAAGGTTTTGTACTTCTAAAAGAGTGAAACATGTTAATCGTCGATATGTATTTTTTCTGTTTATAGATTGATCAGGAGGTGTACATATACATATTCGTTTTTTATAATTATCAGGCTTAACGTATTTTTCGTTAGAATATAGATGAGTTAACGTAGACAAGAATCGTCTGAACAAAGTTTCCTTGGCGGAAAACAATTAGTAGCCTTAACTGTTCTCCGCACCCCGTAAGCTTATCTACGCCCCGACTATTAGTATAATCGCTGGAGGCGACCCTTAGCTACCCCCTTGAGCCGTTCGCTTTAATTCTTACCAAGTTAAGGCCATCCCCAACGATCTGCACCACTTTGCACTTTGTTCAACACCACGCCTACAATTGAACATTGAACATCAACTATAGTTAAGGCGTAAAAAGTACAATTACATACAAAACGATTTTTTTCTAGGTGATTTATTATTTATTATTTGTAAAGCTTACGCGGAGTAATAGTAATTAATAGTAATTAATAGTAATAGTAAAAATGTATATATAATGAATAAATAACACTTAATAATTTATAATTAACTACAATAATAAAGTATTATTAGAAGATCGACAAATAAATATTGCGATGTTAAATTTATAATGTAAATTTACTTTAATATACCTATTAATAATTATTAATGCTTATTCCATGTACATTCAACATAATTGCAAGTGTATTATTTTATAAACTCGTTACTTTCATTGTATATATTATATCTTTAATTTCTCTATGTAATAAAATTCTAGTTTTTTCTAATTAATTTGTTTAATTAGAAAAAACTGGAATTTTTTAGTTTAATTAGATCATCTCCATATGGAATTATTCCCTCTCGTGAAATTAATTCTCATAAGAGTTGAGTATCATTTTGTTTTGCGAATGAGAGCTGTCCCTACCCTTCTGCGAAGGTTGACAGGAACCGTTAGTCGATTAATCCGTAAACACTCCGAAAAATCGACCACGAGTGGATTTCGCGTTTCATCACGCCGCCCACCCATCCACGCGAGCATTGCTGCGAAATCCGCGATATTTCCGGAGGGGTCGGCGACGGGGCGTTCTGTTTTTCGATACATCGGCAATAAACGTAACGTTCCGCCGCGTGTCTAATTGATTTGCAGCGTGCATTGGGGGATGCAGACGCGCGAGAACGGGTGAAAGAGGGATGGTTACAACACGGGAGCGTGAGCATCGGGGAACGAGCCTCGCGCCCACCCCTTTGCATTATGGATGCACCTGATTTCACACTTGTTCGTCCGTATCGCCGAATTCGCTATAACGTCTCCATCATATAAACGGGCCGCAATTTGCCGGCCCATTGTAAACCGCCCCCTCCGGCTCGATTCATGGGTAATAAATCGTGGCTACTGCAGGGAATTTATGTTTACGGTAGCCATGCGCGTATTTACCACGGCCGAGGAGGAAACCTCCCGCCTATCCCGAGCTGGCAACGTGAAATCCGTCGCAGCTGTCGATTATTTCCGATTGGAATTCGTTGACAATCCGTTCATGTCCCATTTCGCGAAAACAGAATTTTCATGTTTATTAAAAAGAGCTTTCATCGAAGAAAACTTATATAAGAAGAAATGCAAAATAATTTGACAAAATTATTTAATCAATAACAATAAGAGCTCTGCTTTTCACAGATCTTGGATACTTTTAAAATTTTTCTTTAGTTTGTGGCAGTTGTATCTATTTTTTTATATACTTTTATCCAAAGTTGCTGTATGATTTTAATACTCTATAATAAATAAAATAATTTTTAAATCATATTTATTTTATTTTATTTTAAATCATATTTAATTTTGCGCAGTATCTTGAATTAGAAATACATTTAAATCGCCTAAAGGATTTAATTCATCAATTAGGGACCCCTCCCAGCGTGTGCATTAACCGGATGTCCGAAATTGGCCGTGTAATATGCACGTATATGTAATCCGTGCCACGTGTCGGTCGCGATATACCGCAGAATAGCGGTACGAGACGGCGCGAGATACAACGGTACGCGACACTCAACGTTCCCCCATTTCTCCCGAGGCGTCCTTCGCCTACGGCCGCAAACCCACTTGAGCCTTCCGTCCGTTCGTTACTGATCATTCAGTGCCAATTTGTCCAGTTACCGAGATTAGAAAGCGACTTGAAAGCGATGCTAATTCGAGACCCGGTTCCCTCCTTCCCGCTTCCATCTCGCTCTGCTTTCTAATTTACGATTCACCCTCGCTGACCCCCGTACTTATTGCTTTATACTCCGCTTTATGCATTACCATAACGAACATCGAACATACCTGCCGGCTATGTCCGATTTCTTTAAAACGATAGTATTTAATATACAGAATAATATAAACAATATTTTTCATTTTTTATTATATAGAGAACAAATACATGTATTCCCTAATACTTATGCTTAAAAAATGTTAATAATTTATACTATATAAATGTTAATAATCTATACTATAATATGATATTTCCTGAATACAGAAAAATTCCTACATAATTCAGAAAGTATTGCAAGATTTTTAAAGCATTTATTGGATCGTCCGGAAAGTTCGTGCCGATGTTGAAGGAAACGCAGAAAATTTTAATTTAATAAACTAATATACTAAAATTTAAATTTTAATCGGCACGAACTTTCCGGACAACTCAATACTAATTTTTAAGAAAATTTATATGTACATGATATTTATTAAATATTAATTAAAAATGTTTAATTTATCGATCATGAAGATTCAACGATACATCAAACAAAATCTCGATGAGCTTAGTGATATTTTCAGAGTAAATACTCTCGACCTTCCTTTTTAGATTATCCTTTGAGCTGAATCTTTCAATGTCGCGCATATTCCTCACCACGATCAATTCGAGAGCGACTAACGTGCGTGCGCGAATGCGCTAAAAAGGACATCGGTGGCTTGACATATGGCTGGCGAAATTGCCAGCGGGGTGGCAGTAACAATATTTACAGAAGGAACCTCCAACCCCCGATGTTTTGTTAAGACTGCGTGCGGCGCGCCACCGCAGCCCTCAGGCCAAGGGTGTCACTTTACCCTGGTAATCCCCCGTAATACTCTTTAGCGATCCGCGCCGCCAAGTGATATTAAGTCCCTTACATCCAATTTCTATGGACTTACACCTCTTGTTCTTGAAACGATTAGCATTTTGATTGTAGCCCCGCGTGTAAGACCGACGCCTTTGCCAGTACTTTTCAATTCGCGGTTACCTCGCGAAGTCGCGTATCTCGAGGTGGAAATAATTGCGCGATTCTCGCGGAATTACATCCTGGTTGATTTCCATTACATCATACCAAGTAGAAGCGAGTAATTGAAATTTTCGACGAAGGAAATTTCACGCGTCGTACAAAAGGAGGAAAACTTAATGCAAGATGTCCTTTATTTGAAGAACTGTTATCTTCGTTTCTCGTTAACGCTTTGGGCATCAATTGGAGGGTAAAATCTTGAAATCGTTTTCTTCGCCGTTTGAAGTCAAACTATTTTAGGATCTCATTTATAGAATAATTTGAATTCGAATTTCTCGAAAGTGGGGGGGATGCGATCTTTGCTGGTTTTCTGTTGAAGTTCCTACAATAAATACAATGTCAATTAACTTTTAGATTAAAATGTAAGGATAAATATAAGATGTAATGCGAACTGTTCATATACTTTAAGCTTATTTTGTAAAATAAGGCTTTATAACAAGCCTTGTTTTTAATTTATTACCGTACAATTTGTTACCGTATAAGCCAATCATAAAGATTAGAGAGAAAAGTGTGCTAATATTTCTCTAGAGTATCCCATAAAGAAATGACATACATTGACTTGGAATCAAAAGTAGCACGCAGACGAAATAAACGAGAGTAAGCAGCGATTTTCATTGGGCGAACGTATGCCCAGTGGAATCGCGTGTAATCACCACACGCGCGACATGCACGCACGTATGCACGCCACGCTCGCTCGCACGAAAATTGGGGTCGCACATCGCAAAGCGCGATTCCGAAGGGTGCGCGATACGTATTTGCCTTTGAGCTCGACAATCACGTCGGGGTGGTCCAAGCCCACCCGACTCGGGATTAGCGAGATCATAATCAGCCAATCACTGGTGGGGTGGCAAATATGCTAGTGAGGTGTCAAATGTCATTTCCTGCGGGACCGAGGGATCTGAATTGATTTCTTCCACTGATACACATGGTACGTCCATACGCCGTCCGTACAGAAGAATACGATTCTAATGAGATTTGAGTTTTCGAAAGCAGGCCGAATTAAATTATATCGAACGGCCTGATCTTCTGGCTTCTGTTCTAGAATAATGATTTATAAGTATATTGAATTTATACTGAGAGGTATGTAACTATATTTAAAAAATATATATATAGATATTTTGAATAAATTTAATAAGGTAAATTTTATAAAATTTTTATTAAATTAAATAGCAAATTGTTATAATAGGTAAAATGTTTGATATTATAAGAATAAAATATATATATATATATATATATATGTATATATATATATATATATATACATATAAAATATATATATAACAAATTGAAAATGCTGTTCTAAGATTTTAATTTTTATATAAGCAATACAATGTAATAAGTTCAATTAGTAGATTAGTAATTATTTATATTATGTATTCTATTTTTTTAATAATAATTTAGCAGTTTAAATGTGTAATCGTTAACTGATGTAAACCATCGAGTTAGCTTATATCAAAGGTTACGAGAAAGCAGGTCGTGTTTTGCAAATGTAAATGCCTGCTTGAGCTTAGCGTGTCTTCTCAGTTTGTGGAAGGCTAAATGCACGGAAACGGATGTGGAGACGAAGTAGCTTCGCGAGATGCTATTCTAACACTACAAAGCGCCGCCGACTTGAATGAAGGCTATGTGTGCACACGAAGGATTTATAATATACATTTTCAATACTTCAATTTTATTTTTTTATAGCTTGATACATATAAAATTATGTAATACTGAATATAACATGTCTTAAATTTTAAGAAAAATAATTTTATATCAAGCTAATAAAATAAAAAAATATATGATAATTAAATTAATATATATTTTATACTACATTTATTATATTTTAAAATCTATATTCGACAAGGAGAAAAAAAGAAATAAGAATATAAATATATGATTTCATCTAAGATAAGATTTGTAATCTTATCCCAGAAACATGTTTCACCTGGAATGCTTGAGATATTTTATATATTTCTACACCGGAAGAGATAATTTCGCTGATACTAATCGCTCGCGAATCAAAGGAATCACTCCTATATATATATATATACATATATATATATATATATATATATATATATAT
>NW_012130081.1:1209604-1211631 GCF_000143395.1 Atta cephalotes
TACTACTACTACTATATATATATATACATATATATATATATATATATATATATATATATGTCAATCTTTTCCCATTCACGCACGTTCCTTGAAATTAGCTTGTCCTGATGAACGTCACGTGAGAAGAAAGCGACCACGAACTTTCCACGAAGTGTTCCCGACCGCAAAAGCAGAAAAAGTGCGAGGTAAAGCGGACATTACGATGATCGCCGTAGTGCAGCGAGCGTGCAGTGCGAACGCCGTCGGCGGCAGTGGAGAAAGAGAGACAAGGGAAAAAATTAGATCAGTCATTAAGCGGAGAACGATTTAATGAAGATGACCTCATACGCTCCGCGGCGGAGTTGTACAGCCGTCTAAGCGGATTCTCACGTCAATCGCTGGCCGCGAGTCAAGTGGCGAGAATTGTCGGCAATTGTTTCCGAAATCCCGCGCAGATGCGCTCGCGCTCTCGGCGCGCGAATATACTCCCGTCCGAGTCCCGCTATATCGCTGCGAGAAACGTATGCGTGTACGTGTTTGCGCGAAAGAGACGCGGGGGTGGAGTGGAGGGAGCGCCGCGCCGATCCTGATGTGTGAATCACTCGGCACAATTACGGCAATTACCGGACCGGTCGCAAGTCAGCACACTATCCGCGTACGCGACCACTTCGCCGTTTCCCACGCCCTCTTCCATTCACGCTTCGCGCAAATCTTGCGAGGACTTCCCTCCAACACATCTGCGGCCGACCGACATGCTGCAAAATCGCGTTGAAAAATCGACAATATCCTCGCGAATTAGGGATGCCGTTAACGTCTCGAAAAACTCGGCTGATGTCCATTTCGATTATTAGGAGCGTAAGGCGATAGTCTATGGTAATGTGGTACTTCCTCTGCAAAACTAATGCTTAATAGCTACAACGTCGGTGATAACTTGGAATTAAATATTCATTACTTTTAACAGAGAAAAAAGTTTTAAAAAGTTCTTCAACATTGATTGGACTGAAGAATATCAATTGCTGCTAAGTATGATAATATAATTTCAGGCAATAAATTCAAGCAATAGATTTTTAAAAAATTCGTTGAAAATTCCAAAGAGGAATCTTCATAATTAATTGAACAGAAGAAGCTTATATTTTCTAGGAAAAAGATCTGAATTACTGTAGACAAATTAGGTACTCTGAAGAACTTGAACATTACTATAAAATTATTGTTATTTTTGAGCAGCGGTCAAGCAGAATTGCTGGTCAGGATAAATTTCTACATTTGATCGTCAGCAGGGAAGCAGCAATAAAAACGTTGTCGAAATAAAGCATAGTTGCTGGTCTGGACTTCGGGACGAGGAAGCATTTTAGCTATTGTGGCAAACCGCTGTGAAATATCCGCGCAGCATGGTGCACCTCGCAAGAGGGCTGATAAGGCTATCGCGCACATCGCCCCGCGCGTTTAGCATACATTTGAATAATAGGCAGGCCGGTAATCCTTTAAACCGGTGTGCCCTCTCGTCCCGTAACTAGGTATCCTTTCATCTCTCCGCGCCGAGTTCACCCGAGACCATCCCCGTCTCACCATCCATCCCCGCTACATTTACTCCCTCCGGGCTGACTAGTGAGGTTCATCCTTCTCCTCCAGGCCATCCGTCCATCCCCTTTCGCCCCTCGTGCCGACGTTTAAAGATATTTCGTTAAAATAACAGTCTCGGCTCGAGTTGGCGGCCCTATTTCCCGTCCCACCCTGCCATCCCTTACCGAGCCGGATGGTCGCGGCAGATAGGGGGTGGCATTTGCAATGCAGAGGTTAAATGGCTGCGGGGCTCGGTCTCTCGAATGGTCCAGGAATCGGGGTTGGGACGCGGGGAACCGGGAATTCAGCGCCGCGCTGCACAGACTCGATTGGTTTTTTACTTGCCGCTCTCTCTGGCGATGCCCGTGCGGGTCCTTTCACCCCCGCCTAACCGTCTTTTCACTCTCTTTATCCTCCTTTCGAAGCTTTCGTTTCCTTCTTGCAGTGCAATCCCGCGGAATTCTCCAGATCCGATCTCTCTCTCTCTC
>NW_012130081.1:1212558-1226015 GCF_000143395.1 Atta cephalotes
CTCTCTCTCTCTCTCTCTCTCTCTCTCTCTCTCTCTCTCTCTCTCTCTCTCTCTCTCTCTCTCTCTCTCTCTCTCTCTAAAAGCTGTTCCCGTTCTATTTCTCCTCGCAATTCTCCGTCCTTTACCACTTCGTCGAGCAAGCTGCTCGCGGCTCGCGGAACGAAACGCGGAGGAAAAAGAGGTAACTGCGGGAGGGTTTCGAGGGAGGGCGAAGGGAGACGCCAGCGAGATTAAACATTTATTTAAATGGCAGCCGTTTCTGAGCGCGACTAGCACGCACACCGCAGCGAAATACGTGTGTCGGCATTTAATACACATGCGTTATGTGTGCGCAGGCACACGCTCGTGTGTTACCACGTGGAAAAGCGCGGGGGTTAATCGTGCAGGTGGACGATTCCGTGTACGCGTGCATGTGTGCGTGGCGTGTGAGCACGTGTGTGCGCGCGAGCTTACAGGCATGGATGTTACGAGTACACGCGAGAGAGGTAGGAGATTAGTCTGGTGGTTTTCAATCCCATTTTCATCGCGCCCCCACCGCAGGGGGGTGGCGATATTGTCGGTGCCTCGGCCGTTCCCGCGCCCGCTTCCGTCCACCAACTCGAGCTCGCATATGATAAGAGGATAAATCAAAGGTGAAAGGTGGTGGCTATATTGCGGGGTGCGCCGGAATTCGCGGGTGTGCTCTATTCACTGTTGGAACTGCGATCCTATCGCGTTTTTTTATTTCCAATGTTTTTATCAGCATTTCTGCACGGTTAATTCTATCATTCTCGAAAGGACGGTGAATTATACATTGTTAACATTATTTGCAATCGCTATAAATTAATCGTAATAATATTTTGTTAATTAAAAAATTATGTTTGTTATATTGTATCATAGTATTATGATTTTTTAAATATATAAATGTGAAATTATATAAATATATTTTTACATACTGTTATTTATTTTTTGTTTTAATTTATTAATTAGACACTTCTAAAGTTTTCTACAAACATTTTATACATTAAATATATTAACCAATGAAGTAATACGAAGAAATATTGTAATTTTTATTTCATGAAAACCGATAATAAGCTCTATAATAAATATGAATGTAATATCATTTGTTGTGTAATACCATTTGTATTATAGTATTTATATAAATATACGTTATATATGTTTAGATTTTCTTTGTTTGATTAACCTTCGATAATGATTAACGTTAGATTAACAATATTATAAACATATAATTTGCTTGGATAAATGATATATCGATGATGACTATATTAAATACAGTTGATAATGATATCTCTAATAAAAGTAATATCTTTATTTATATAAAGATATATTTTTTTATAATTATAGAATAACTATTTTTTAAATAGGTAAATTTTTTGTGTAATTTAAATTGTTTGAAAATATTTTATTTTTTAACTGTACAAAGACATATAATAGAAAAAAAACATATATATTTCAAACTATTTTCTATGAGATGTCGCTAAAATGTCACTGAGTAGACATTGCGTCTTCATTTTAGATCATTGTTTCATGGTATTGAAACAATGATCTAATGGTAATTAAATGAGTTATGGAAATCGCGATTGCGAACCGTTAAGTCCACGCATAAATCTTTATTACTACTATTCTAGCGCATATATTCGTCGCTGTGATCAATGAGTCGGTGTCATCAGATCCTGTTTATCATAGAATCAGTAATTGGCATCACTCTCGGACTAGCATAAATGGAAATTATTTCATCGGTTAATTAATACCAAAGCAAACATGCGAAAACAGATTTCACGTGATTATTCTCTTTGTCTTCTCTCAGAATTACGCCGTAATACATGCGTATACTCCCTCAAGACGTTTGACATTTTTCAAGAACTATTTTAAAAACGCACAGAAATATTATCAGATAACAAAGATGATAAAAAGAAGATTTTTTTACTTATTAAAATATGAACAATGTTTACATTAAAAAATATTATTTTAATATAAACATTGTCCATATTTTAATAAGTAAAAAAATTTTCTTTTAAATATAATAGACTGTATCGCAATCGATAGTTTTATATAATGATTCATGATCTATCACTACAAATCGTTTTCGCACACAAACTTGACTCCAACTGACCTTCGTCAACTACCAATTATGCGCGACAAATTACTTAACTCATCATCGCCAAGCAATCATTCCTTATCAGCGCGGTGTATACCCCCAGCGACGCAAATAATTAACCTGAACCTGAACCTTGACGAGCGGGCTCATTTCGCGACGGCAATTTCGCACCGCGCCTATCCATAATTACTGCGTGCTCGTGCAAGTGTAATTAATACCTCCTCACATGGGATCATTAAATCGCGCCCGATATCCAGCGAGCGCGGCCATCGCCTAATTAGCCGCCGTAGCGCGCTTACGTGCGATCAGATTTTAAACAATTAGCCGCGCGGGGGTGTGTGTACGCACACATACACACCCATCCTCTCGAGGGAACGGTCGCGCCCATTTCTTCGGCTCCTGTCAGCGATCCCAAGAGACGCGCGTGACTCTCTCCACGTGGACTTAATACGCCCCGCGCCCCGGCGGTGCCGACGACGGTGCTTTATGTGGCATCTCTTCTCCCCGTGGCGATCCTCTGCTACCATTACAACCCCCGACAGCGGGGTCTCCGAAGGCTACGCTTACGTACGTATGCGGAACAAATATCCTTGGACGAACTGCCTGCGAACACGCCAGCGCCAAGCTGGTCCAATTCGATTCAATTCCGCTGCTTGTCTTCTCCTTCTCCATTGCCTCCGCCATTCTCTCGCTCCCGTTTTTTTCCTCTCTTTTTTTTCAGTCTCTTTATCTCTCGACCTGCAACGATCCAGTTAGTCCCTGGAGAACGATAGATCCTCGGTTGACTTCGTTCAGGGCGGTTTCTCTCAACTCTATCTATAGCTTCTCTTTTTTTCTTTCTTTCTTCCCTGTGTTTCCTACTTCTTGTTTTTCCTTACTAAAAAAAGGTTGATCATTGTGTTTATTGTTGACTTAAGGATGATTATTCGAGACATTCTTGTTCGACGAAAATAAATTAAGTTATCGCAAATTTTGAACTTATTCTTACTTCGGATAGAGATATTTTTCTTGCATACGAATCTGTTGATTTTTGCATTTTAAAGAATAAAAATGTTACTCTGTTGTAAAAATGCACACTGATTTTTCAAGAGATATTGTAATTTCGGTACAGTTTCGTGTACTTATAAATAAATTGTTACACATTGTCACAACTTTTAACGAATATCATATCTCAACTAACGTTTGTTTCATGTGTACTCCAATTAATAATCTCCCGTCCATTTAGAAAGCGGAGGGCAGACGCGGTAACGGACGCAGCAAGATTTCACGGGGAAAATGTCGACCGATTACGAATTCACGAATTCGCGTCGGTTCGGTGTAACAAATTGCACGTAGACACGGGAGGCGCCGCGCATGCATTGCCGATAATTCAATTGCGCCAGGATGGAACGTTCTGGGTGCAATTGTCTGCAGGCCCGCGTGCAGTTCGAAGCGTGTTTTGTCGGATATAACCGGTGACCGGTCTCCATCAATCCTTTCGGCAACATAGCTCGCAGGAAGCTCGCGCACCCCCGCGTTTGCCCCGCGTGGTTTGTGTGTTCACCATTCAACTTGGTCCCCGGTGTCTCGTACATCCTGGTCAGTTAATAACCGTGGTCGGGATCCGCGGTCCACGGCGCCCGACCGTTGCTGACCACCGTGTCTGGTTGGGTTTTCGGCCAAATTATGGAAACACCACCGTTATGCGATGCGGTGGCCGATGATACCGCGGAGCCCCGGGCGTCTCGTTCCTTGTTTTAATTAAACGCACAGTCCGAGCAAGATATCTCTAGTTCTCGTTACCGCGGAGTATCCCCGGGCTTTACTCGACAAAGCCGCCGCCGTTCTGGATTTCAAACTTGAGAAACGCCCGAAGAGAAACCCGATTCGAGAAGAGAATCTCGTTTCCGAGTCGTCGATTTCATGTTCTTCCAGGTTTTTTATTTCGCCGATTTTCTCGAGTTTGCTATTCTAAGATGGATTTCGTGCTGGAATTTTACTTTCCAGTTTAGTAGTTGCGAATAGTAATAAATAATGTTCGTAAATCATAGCTGATTCAAGAGATCTAATGTTCGTAAATTATAACTAATTAAGATAATTCAGTAGATATTTGAACTTTGAAAATTAAGTGATTGTATTTATAACTTGATTTCAGTTACTTATTTGTGTTCAGTTATCAAAATAATTATATAAAGTTAATATTCTTAATAATTTTGTATAGTGACTGATGTTTATCAAATGAAATGAGTAAAAAGCGAGAAAAATATTGATATAAATAATATCAAAAAACGATATATTTTAGGATTGCGACGAAATGTTTCCCTCGAGTAAACAACGGCATTCGTGAGTTTTAAACGAAAATTCCAAGTGGATCTATTGTCCTGTCTATTCTTTGCTCGGTGAACATGTGTCAGTGGATGTATGTCTGCTTTCTTATACTCTCGTAACATGCTCCAATTTGTGACTCCAGACATGTATATTTTATGAGCGGACCACAGTCTGTAAGTCAGAATGAAGCTGCGTTGTTTGTGCATATTATTTGTTGCATGACGAGGATCAAACATTCTTTGAGATCGTGTTTTAGTAATCTTATTTACAAACATATCAAAATCCGATAGACATTTATGAACTTTTATCTTTATGTATATCAATTAAAATTATTGGATTTGCCAATAGTTGCTTTTTGTTTTTTTTAGGAACCAAATAATGTCATTAGTAAATATCAATTAATAAACTCATTTTTAACATCTTTGCTTTCCGTCTACATAATTTTTACGTTACATCGGACTGGATGATGGATTACAGTTGTTTTGTTTTATCGATACCTTTTTCTTTATTGTCGACATCTTTCTCGTATAGTTTAACAGATTTTTCATCGACAATTAAACAGCTTTCACTTTGGATCACGAAGTCTAGGAGTGACTAATCGTTTAACTTATATCGAGAGATGTGATTATTTATTTGAATATATCTTCTGTTCGCTGACTTCAAAATAAGTCGAAACGTACGAAATTTTTTATTTAGAATTGTATGTATCAATTATGTAATTTTGTTAAATTTATTTATTATGTGTTGTGATCTGTATCTCTTATTAGCCTGCCTTTTATTTTTAGAAATGTTAATTTATATTTACAGTAAACATTTTGTGAAAGATGTTTCAACGCATAAAAGTTTGTTTTTTAAAAGTTTGCTAAGATTAGTTGATATTGGTGCTACTTTTTAATATAAAGAACAAGAATAAGTATTTTTAGCACCCCTCATTATACTCTTTTTTCCTTTTTTATGTTTGCAACATTTTTTCCTTTATGGAAATAAAATAGCATTAACTAATGCTGAAAATATTTATTCTTGTTTTTCATATTTAAAACAATTCTCAAAACTCAACCAATCATAGCATTTTTTAAATGCTCGTTAAAACGTTATTCTTCACTAAATGTTTACTATAAACACAAATGAATAAACAGTTATTAATGACATCATTTAATATTAATCGCGTCATTTCCTAAAAAACAGAGGGAAAAAATTATTGAACAACTCACAATACAATATATATTTTATGTAGAAAAGAATATTTTACAAATAAGACTCTCTTACAGACAAATAGAATAATTTATATAATATTTATTCTAAAACAACGGTCGAAATAATGAATATAGAATATAATTGATATGAAATTGATTTCACTCTTTTCGTTCTGAAAAATCTAATTATTTTATCTAGCAATTTTAATCTACAATTGAAAACTCATGTGAGCATGTCAGTCGTCAATTATCATCGCGAAGCTATTAAAAAATTTGCACTTGTAAAACAATTGTCAGATCATTTTTAGTTTTAATTGACGATATAAACGATACAAACTCATGTCACAATGCGATGCCACTTTTGACATTTATTTCCTGCCGTACAATCGCCTGGCAATTTTTAATTTTAATCAAGCACGAGCTCGCAAGCAAAGTGGATTTTCGTGCAGCTACGCGCGGGTGGGTGCCAACGACTAATTTACGAATCTGGATGATTACTCGCGGGAACGGATGAAAGGGAGGTACGTGTGAACCGCTCAGCGTCGTCATAAAAACAGTCGCGTTCAGCTAATTTAAACGGAATTGCCAGAATAAACGGAACTGCATGCATCCCATCCGTCCGTCCGTTCGTCCATCCGTTTGTCGCTCCAGATGTTTCGTAAATGAATCCCGTCGCGGCGCAGTCCGCCATATCCGAGGCTTCGCTGCTAATTACTTCGAGCCCCGTACTCAAGAGTCGGCGAATGGGAATTTATAATGGACGAGCATGGACCCTTATGAAAATGTTATGGCCGGCCGCGCCATTCTTCCTCCGTAAACTTCTGCGGAATGTCGTAGAAGTCATTTCGCGAAATGCGTGAGAATTAGTCGTTTCTATGCGCGAAAGGCACCTATGAACAAATTCTAAAATGAAACAAAAGTCATTCGTCCCTGATCTCTATAAATGGTATAAATGGAGAACGGTTTGCAAACAGAAGCGATAGATTATATTCATAAAATGACCCTCAGCGATGATCAAATTCAACAATATAATCTCATTTCAATCAGATGTTTAAAATAATCCTTTATATCTCGATTTTGTATTTCTTTGCATTTTTCCCAAAGCATCGATAATGTATTTTTTGAATATGTCGAAGTTGTATAATAATATAAGAAAAAAATCGTTTTTAAATTAATTAGAATGATCTCTGTAGATAAATAAAACTATAATAAACTTGGAACATCTTGTATATAAAGTAATATCCCGTACAATAGCTGTCATGTATGCATAATTAGCTAATTCAGGCCGTTAATTCGGATGTAAAACATGTGATCCTTTATAAAGGGCGCAAATGCGTTTTTAATACTTGCATAAAAAAATTTGCTTGGTCCTCAACTTTATCTGAGTCGTTATTTACTTATTCTTTATATACATTTACTTTATAATCCTTTGATATCACGTTCCATGAGCATTTTCGCATTCTGTTTTGCTTAGTTTAAAGCATTCGCGTTGTATCGCTGCGAACAGAGGTGAGATGGTTCTTTGAGTGCGATAAATAATACCAAGTCTTCGTAACTGCTACTTTCGTTGAAAAACTGAATGCGGCGCGAATTATTATCTAGAGGGAGGGCTTCAGTTTTCTTGTTCTTCCTTTTTATCTCTCGTCGTTTGAGAGGGTGGACACGAAGACCAAGGGTAAAGAAGAAAAAGTGGTGTGTTAGAACCACGGACGATAATAATAAGGCTGGTAATTCGCAGTTTGACGAGCCCTCGCGAGTCCGACCTCACTTTTCGAGTTTTCTTTATCGTCTCCCGGATGTCTCCCTTGCGTATCCGAGATATCCAATTAAAAAGCGAGCACCTGGACAGCGAGGGTGGAAAGACATCGAGTCGGGTTAAGGGGCTGTGAGAGAAAAAAGAAATCGCACGATGATTATCGAGGAAACCTTCCTACAAACTCTTCGAGAACGGAAGAGATTACTTTTTTAATGAACCACCTTTTATAAAAATAATAATATCCATATATTTATTGAATATATTAAAAAGATAAATTAATATTTGTTTAACTTTAATAATTTTTATAAACCTGTTTGTTAAATAAAGAAATATGAAAATAAGATAAATTTATATATATATATATATATATATATATATGTGTGTACACACACATATATATACAATACAGGGTGATACAGGGTATAAAGTGATCGATTTAATTATTAGCGAAATTTGAAGACATACGGAAAAATTTTATTTATGTTCAATACAAAGAGGGATCACATAATGAAAATAATTATTTTACGGACGCATTGGGGACATTTCAAAGTGAACTTTATTTTTTTTAATGGAATGCCGTATATTTTATATATCCAGTTCTGTAAACTGTATCGATTTATAGAGCTAGATATGCACATAAATTTATATCAAAATGTTGTTAAATATTGAGATTTAACTGAGACTAATATTTTTTTATTTAGTTATATATTTACATCGATTTAATATCATTTATTGTTTATAACTTATTCTGTTTCTCTATTTTTTTATATTTTTCGCTATATCTAGATTTTTTCATACTTTCTGTATTTCTTTGTTCTTCAATACATAATTTATGCAAATAAAATTATATTCCAAATAATTATAATATTTTCTCGTCTTATCTAAAATCGTACATCTATGCCATGTAAAAATGATTCCAAATCGACCTTGTTAAAAATATCGATATTAGAATTTAGCTAAGGAATACTAAAAAAACGATAATTTACTGACATTGTTGAATAATTCAAAAAATCTCTAGCTCTTGATTGGCTGATAAAAAGATCATTGTTTATCTGTATTGCTGTCTGTCGGGTTCGGAATCCGGCTAGTTACAATCTCTGCTGGTTTCGTGGCAGAACACCTCCACTAAAATAATGTTATATTATCGGGCGACAGTGCCACCTGAGCCGCTAAAAGCTTCGGTCCCGACGCGGCCATAACGCAACCTGGAGATTTGAGATTTACTTCACGGTGCGCGCAAAATCGCTGATTCTTGGCAATGTTGATTCACTTGGATTTCCCGACTCCGGCTTCGCCTTTTAAGAAACGTCCCAAAGGTTTTCATTTTACATTATTTTATAAGATGATATAGTATAAATTATGCTACACACATACAGGAAAAAATTTTATTTATTTAATCCTTTACTGTACCCGATTGAGTCTATCGCGTCCTGCACATTTCTTATCTTCGAAAAACTAAGAGCATCAAGTAATTAGTTATAACATTTATATACAATTTTTGTACATGACCTTATAAATACTTTCTAAAGACGTTTATATACATATATGTAAGGATCACTTCATAATTTTTATGTATTTGTTAAAGTAATGAAAATTGATCCGGGACACAAATAACTCATTATAGTAAAGGAAAGAGATTAAATATTATTCCAATAAGTATCTTTGAGTGCCTTTGAAATCTTCGTTTTCATCGCGTTTCGCGTCGCGTCAATAAATCCGATTGATCGCAGATCAATGGGTCGTTGCCGCTGCACGATCGACTAATCTCGAGGGTCAAACGATGCCGGTCAAGTCGGACTTCCTTCGTCAGTTGACCCCGGCGCTATTCTCAATCTCGACTCTGACTCATCCTCGTCATCAGCGTCATCGTCGTCGTCGCTGTTGTTTTCGTCCATATCTTCTTCCCCATCGGTCACACTTGTTGAAACTCGCTTAGGAAATGATTATGTTTGGCATGGCGTCATGTTCGCTCAACTTCTCGTTCTTGATGATAATGATAACATTTAAAACGAATACAAATTACGATAATTTTACTATAGCAATTAAATCTTGTAATTAATTTTCTCCTATATTATTAAAATTATAATTATTAAAATATTTAAATATTCTTTTTAAAGAGAGAAAAATGTAATTGTAACAACACAGGGAGTATGGATAATTGGTACGTGACAATATCTCATTAGTGTTTCTCAGAAATAATTTCACCCTCAAATCCGCTGAAGTTCAAACACTTCTCAGGCTAGAACATGAAGCATCACGGAGGAAGTCGTTGCGACGAAGGGGTGGGTCAGTGGCACGGAGACGGATGGTTGATTTGAGGCTCGCCCATGTTTACCAAGCAATCAAGCCCAATCATTAACCCCCGGACGAGCGACGGATCGAACGTAGACGCGCGTTATATGAATAAACGTCGCTGTGTACGCGATGGTCAGCCGTCGACGGCGTACATGATCGCGCGCGTACAACTCGTCGCGACGACTCGTGGACAGGAAGTCCACCTAATCAGGGGTAGTGAGTGGCAAACAGGGGTGCGGTTATGCCCAACGGGGGTACGTACTGCATTACACCAGGGATTCGAGCCGGATCGCCGAGCAGCGAAGACGAGGCGGGGATACGTTTATCTACGAAGTCTGCCCCATCCAACGCCATGATCGCTAATTTAATTAGTTCTCGGTCTCTGATTAGTCTAGAAGAAGGTGGGGTGTTCTTCCGTCCGCTGTAGAGAAAGTGCCTATACTTCCACCATGCTATGGCAGCGGTTCACCTTGTTCACGTGCTCCTTCCTCTGTCATCCGCTCGAATTCATTTAACTCCCTGTGGTACTTCTCTTGTTTTTCCATGGTTTTAATTAAATTTCTTATCCGGGGCGTGGAGAGGGTAGCGCGGCAGGGCAATGGGGGAACTGCACCGAGTGTTTTGCTGGACTCAGAGAATCTCTGTGCGCCGGAAATAATTGGAAAAGTTTTAAATTCGTAGGAAGTCTCGCCGATTATGCGCTTAAAGCGGTTAAAGATTTTCTTCGAAATGTATCCATGTGTATCCTGTGAGAAATTATCAGAAATGAGTATAATAATATCATTAAAAATTCTAGGAAGTAAACTAATAATCGATATATTTTCGTTATTTAAAATATCTATTTTTTTATAAGATTATAAAAATAAATATTTAATAACTAGTCTCCATTGTCTCATCTTTCAGTCCGTTAAATTCAAATATTCTTATAAATTTATATTTTAAAGTCACTTTATGAAATTCTTCAAAAGAACATGCTTTTTAAAATGTACTTGTTATGCTTCCCTTCAATTTCTCCCGGTTCTTTCTATCAAAAATTCATTTCTTTGATGAAAATATACTGGCCGATGCCAAAATTCGAATGCTCGCTTGAAGGCAGGTTTTCCTAGCGGGATGTCCTCGTTCCCATGAGTCTGCGTATTCTCGGAGAAGCACATTTGAATCTGCCTATCTTTTATCTTTCTCTCATCTCGCTCTCTTTCTATCTTTAAACGCACTACTTACATCGCGCAACCTTTGCGTAACCTTTGCGGGTATGCAAGGAAGAGGGGTGGCCTTGTGTGTCGACGGGTGAATCGCGCTCGGTCTTTGATATGCTGACGTCGCTATTATCAATTCAGATGAGGCAGGTCGGTTCGGTCGTTTGGCAAAACTGCGTTTGATCTGGCTCACCCCGTAGATACATAGGTATGGCATGTAGATAGAGATAGGTGCACGCACATGGTCGTGTGAGTGGCAGCCTTGGGCATTTTGCGTCAACTCTCTGAGAGAGAGACAAAGAAAGAGAGAGAAAGAGAGAGAGAGAGAGAGAGAGAGAGAGAGAGAGAGAGAACGAATTCGAGAGCAACGAGAATGTGAAATTATCATACCACGCTATTACTCGAATTTTTATTGTTTTTCTCTCAATTCCAAAATCCAGCTTCCGTTGTGAAGATACACATGTTGGAAGTTAAGGCAAACAAAACCAGATCCAAAAGTCTTACAATAAATGAAAGCGAATTGGATAGTACGATGCAAAGAGTTATACTCGATTAACTTGATCTGCTTAGAAAATAAAACTATCTCTCACATATTCTTACAGACTAAATTATCATAATTTTAGCTGTGTAAGTAATTGTCTAGTAAAAAGAAATGCGGGGATCTCCACCTAGGCCTTGCCAGCTTAATTGCTCTCATTTGCTCGCCTCTAATTATCCTCATTTATTTCCCTTAAGTTAAGAATTAGCTTTTCCGGGCGCCAAGTTTCTGTGAAGCGCCCTACGGCGCCGCGTCGTTCGTACATTTATAAAAATTAATTGTTTTGCCCGGTTTCCTAATTTCTGCGACAACGGGGGGCCCATCTTAAATTAATTTGTATGGACATGTGTCTCACTGACGGATCTCATTGAATCATAAACACATGCGGGCTTTGATCATGAGTTTTTCGTCAATGAAACTTGTCAAGTACTCACGCTGTGTATTATATTATCTTTACGGAATATATCTTTATATAGAATATTGTTACTTGATGTTTCCCGAGTACAATTTCTTTTTACAATTTAAATTAATTATAAAGAAAATAAATAAAGTCTAAGGAAGGAACAGTATCAAATTTTGAATTTATTTATTCAATTTCGTAAACTGCAAATTGCAAATATCTAAAAATTTGTAAATGAATTGAATAATTTTCCTAAAGATCATTATCTTTATTATCTTCATTATCTTTATGTATTTGTACATTGAAAAAAAATATAGTTGATTTTAATAAATATTTAGTTGAATATTATCAACTATAAAATAATAAAAAATAAAATATTTATTAAATATAAAGATATATTTATTTGATACAAGAAATGTTAATTTGATTTAACAATCTTTTTTTTTATTGAATATTTACTTACTGTAAGTAAATGTTTAGTTGGAACTAAATATTATTAAAATTAACTATATTTTTTTCTCAGTATAGTATTAAAAAGTTTTTTACTTAGAAAAATACAGTAGTGAGTAGAGAGAGTCAATATTATATTTTTCTTATGCTTCCTTTCAGTACGCCCTATGTCCTTCGCTGTTCTTCTCTCCATTTTAGCCGACGAGTATAACGCAATAATCATTTAATTCCGGCGGTCGTACGCGCAGCGCTTGGCGCCAAGTCAATCTAAGCCAACCGGATATGCCTCTCTCGTCTGCCTTGTTCAGCCACTGACGTAATCCCGAAGTTTAGATTAAACGAAAGAGAGAAGATACGCGTCGCTCATTAAGATCATGTTTGATGTAAAAATTCGCCGGTTCGCCTTACGAGTCCATTTTCGAACACGATACGTCCCAACTGATTTCGCAAATCTACAAATTTGTTTTATTGTTTTACCGTTGTTTTATTGATTCCGCGATTTCAATTTCAACATCATTAAAATTTATCGAATTAGCAGTCTATATCTTTGTTCTCTCTGTTATCAGATAAAAAGACCTAAATATATAGTTCCCCAAAATATATTTGCACATTGAAATAAATTACGCAATTGATTTCATTGACTGACTAAGTGAAAATTAATTTATTAAAATAAATTAATTTATTAAAATAAATTAATTTATTAAAATAAATAGGATTGGATTGTAATCGAAGTATAATAAGTTCCATTATGTATGTTTCAAGGGACCACTTTTGTCAATTACAGTCTCTCGCATTAATAACATGTATAACGTATTTTATAATTACATTTTTCAGGAATTGCCGTTACTCTTTAATTAAAATTACCAATAAATTTTGTTATCTCCAGAGCGCACGAGGCAATTTATTTATTACCCATTTAAATCGCCGTTAGAACTCCAGCTGTCTGAGCAATAAACTGAACTCTCATCTCGGTGTCACCCGCATTCACGAGTCGCGCCGCGTACTTAATATCTCAATCTGGACCGTTCTCTGCCTGCGTATCAAAACACAACCATAGATCATCGGCGAGGGGAATGACGTTATAGGATATCGAAGTACCCTTTGGAACGGTTATCATCTACGTTAGACAGGTCACCGTACCCCGTCCTATTCTTTCATCCTATTTCTTTCCGTTTCTCTCTCTCTCTCTCTCTCTCTCTCTCTCTCTCTCTCTTCTCTCTCTCT
>NW_012130081.1:1226889-1228729 GCF_000143395.1 Atta cephalotes
TACATCTACTATTTAGTTAAATAGTCTCTCTCTCTCTCTCTCTCTCTCTCTCTCTCTTAACCACATGAAACGATGAAACGGTTCTCACGCAGTCGATTTCATCTTCATGGCCTCGTAATTTCACCGTCACGCTCTTATTCTTGTATCCTCCTACTTCTCTTGACTGTCGTTTTTTTTCTCTTTTTTTTCGCAGGTCGGGGATGTCATACAGCTTTTCGCACACCCGCGTCGCTACCGGGAACCGTATTCGTAGAGTATGAGAGTAAGCAATTTTCTTCCGAAGATGGAGCGGCCCTGGGACATCGTCGGTGCTCCAGGGAGAACGTATGACGATGCGAGTGAGCGAGTGAGTGAATATGATTGATGCGGTTTGTCGGTCTTGCCTGACGTCCAACATCTCGTCTCGTGTCATGCTCGTGGATACTTACGCCCTCGACGACGACGACGACGACGGCGACGACGACGACGACGATGATGACGGCGACACTCTCGGTGTTACAACCAGCTACACTTTGCGCATTCAGTCGCGGGACTGTACTACTACGCTGAACCGCTGCATCTCGATTTCCCAGCGTACGCGCAGAGAATCATCTGCCAGGAAATATAGAGTATCATCTCAAGAAACTTAGTTGAGTTTTTCTTAGTTATATGCACTCCAGCGAAAGAGTTCTTGTGAAAAAAGAACAAGATATTGCATTATTCTGAGAATCTAATCTAACAAATGTATTATTGTCTATACAATGATATTTATCATTGTGACTATTTACATAAATTTACATTTTATGACAAAAATAGTATGTGATTGTTCTGCGATTATATCGCGAATAATATCGCATTTGTAAATTTATTGAATAATTACAATATATTAAAAGCATAATGAAATGTCAAAATTATATGTCATTTTTGCGGCAAATTATATAACAATATTGAAATGTGTTCAAGATAACATCGCAATCTATTCTTTGCAATCTAAACATTAAATGATTATATCGTTAACTCCTTTATTGATCGTTAGACTTTCATAGAACTGATTATAAAAGTGATTTCCGAGATGTGGATTTACCATGGTTTTTGAGATATATTGTCAATATGTGTGTATGCGTGTATGTGTGCGTGTATGCGTGCGTGTATGCGTGCGTGTATGCGTGCGTGCGCGCGCGCGCGCGCGCGCGTGTGTGTGTGTGTGTGTATGTGTGTGTGTGCATGGTATATGTGACATTTCTTAGGATACAACTTTAACAAGTTGCATGTCTGTTAAATTCTGTTATGTTTGGCTTTCGCATCTGATTCGTTTCAGTGCAATGCTGCGTTGCAGCAGCGAGCAAGCATGTAGCATGATAATTAAATTGTGTCATGAATCATATTAATTTATGGATGTAACAGCATAACTATACACCGACTACTCGGAAAAGCTCTATATAAACAATTATTATTTATATCACTTAATTTATCCAAAAATTCTATACCTTCAAACTGCGTTTGTAACTTTTAAATATTCATTATTCTAATAACTCTTAAAATAATTAGTAGTTATTTAAATTTAATTTAGCATTAATTTAATAATTATTAGTTGATTTACACAAACATTTCCGATAATTTCGCAATCGTTATCATGATGAATAAGCGCACAAAAAATGAATTCATAATCTCGTTTTATCGGATAAAAAAAAAATGAAGAGAAATGCAATAAATTAAAGCGATTATCAATGCAGTGAATTTTATGTTTTTTATATGTCTTTTATATATATATATATATATATATATATATATATATATATATATATATATAGTACGTAGTTAGTTACGTTAGTTTACGTTTAGTTTACGTTACTTTACTTAC
>NW_012130081.1:1228749-1230994 GCF_000143395.1 Atta cephalotes
TATAGGATATCGAAGTACCCTTTGGTAACGGTTATCATCTACGTTAGTACAGGTCACCGTACCCCGTCCCTACTTCTTTCTATCCTATTTCTTTCCGTTTCTCTCTCTCTCTCTCTCTCTCTCTCTCTCTCTCATCTTTTTTCTCGCACTTTTCACCCCGCGCAAAACTGCTAATGAATATCGGCCCTAAATATCAGTCCACTGGGATCCAGCGAGGGTTCGTCAATGTTCGTCGGTGCATATGTCCGTATATTACGGGGGTTTACACACCCCGGTTCCCCTCGTGGTAACTCCGCACAAGCGCTCACCCCTCTCGCCCGTACCCCGTACACGTACATGGTCACGCTCGTTTGTCCCGTGTTAATTCGTCATCTTTCTCGGGCTACCTTGCAGCTTTCGTAAAGCTCGTTCAGTTCGTATCTCCCCTTCTCTTCCCGCATTCGTGCTCTCTCGATGAAAACTTACCGCGCGACACCATATGTCTGCTCCCATCATCCCGGAGTCAAGACGCGCCTCCACGACATCCCCTCGCATGAAAATCTAATCGCGAATCCGGCGGAAACTCCCTGCTCCTGCTGCAAATCCTTCCGGGAGTTGACGTCGACGGTTCACGAAAATTACACGCGCAAAGCTACTCACAAGCACAACTGTGAAGAACCGTAGACGTTCGGTATGTTAGGCAAGAATTTTCTATTTTTTTTGTAAGATATATAATAATTTAAATATGTAATAATTTAAATATAATTTAAATATAAAATAAATTTTTATAATCAACATATAATTTTTGTTATATACAGATGAATTATTTACTACATGAACAGTTATTTTGAGTTTCAGGTATTTTTGATAGATGATGTGTTTTGAAAATAATTCTATATATTCTGCTATATCATCTTTTAAAAGATTGAAGAGTGAAGGCAATGAAAATATCTGACCAAAAAATGTAATCCAGATTAACGATAACATTTCAATTGTTTATGCGATGCAGTGACCTAATGAGCCGATAATCACATCGGGGGTGGCAGGGGAAATGATATTCGGATGCATGACTCGACGAAAGCTTTGTTTATGTCGCGAACACGCAAAAGCAACTACAACTGTTTTTGTACCGTGAATTCAACCGCAATCTTGCTATGATCAATGACACGCGGAGGCTTAATCGATCTGCCATGCCATTGTTGGCCGGAATTTCTCACGCGAGGATTCATCGATCTTCGCGGATTTAAATCGCGTACATAGATGAGGACCGCGTGGTCGATTAGATAAATGTCGGCGATTCAGAGAAGGCTTTATATATGCTAGCACATTGTTGTTGTTATTATTGTTTATTGTTGTTTCGAAATCCATCCATATTACGGTGTCAAAATCATTTTACAGCGATAGCAGATACCAAGTTTTTACACATGTAAATATAAAAATTAAAAATTAAGATGTTTGTTCAATTTTTTTAAATATTATTTTTATATTGATTTTTTGCAAATATAGTATATCTTACTACATATATTATATTATAAATAATATTTTATATATATATATATATTGTATATTATAACATTTATATAGTATATTTATATATTACATAATATAATATATATATATACAAAGAAATTTTTACATATAGGTACATACTATTTTTAATACGCTTTTAATATGCTGCTGTGTAATATATTTATTTGTAATTTAATATATTCATAATCGGGTGCGACATAATATTATTGAAAAACATTTCGAGGTTTGAAGGAATATTCTTGATCGAATCACCAATCTGCCGATACTCGCGCCGGGATTCTTCCTCTGGATTCGGATTAATCGGTTTAAATTGGAACAATTTCTGCCAATTACGATGCCAGTTTCCAGATAGCGCATGCTTACGGTAGAACGATCGTTCGTCTACCCGCAGGGGTCCATCTGCGTCCCGGCGCCGTGTAAGAGCGCGATCATGCCCACATTCATGCACACTCACGTACAAGCACGGTAATTGTACGCGTCGCTTCACGATACGTATTTTACACGTATCGCTCTCCGCCAACGATAACCATCACCCACATATCCCCAATTGGTAAAGACAATCGCTAATAATGTTTCTCTCCTTGATTGAGAGTGAGTCATGGCTGTGTATGCCGTGTGGCGTCTCCGCTCCGATGTGATAAAGGCAGACAGAAGAAGAAAAAGCGAGAAAGAGAGGAAGGAATGAAGAGAGAGAGAGAGAGAGAGAGAGAGAGGACGGACCGACCGCGTCTCTCTC
>NW_012130081.1:1233069-1248363 GCF_000143395.1 Atta cephalotes
TATAATAAGAATTCTTGCAAATTATATTTCAATAAAACAACATTTGTAATTAATAGAATTGACTTACAAAATATACTGAAAATTACTGTTTTGTTTTAGAAAGGAATTAAATCATATTTATTTCTATATTAATTCTATATTAATTTGACAGTAGCTTATTTCTGTTTCTAATTATATATGCATTATTTATTTTTAGATATAATTATTTATTAATTAATTAATGAAATGAAAGGAGAGTTTTTGGTATTTAAATCAATACTTTGTACATAAATGTTTTATATTCAAACATTTTAATATATTTTGTAAGAATTTTATTCATGTGTATTTTTACGCTTCTAATGTTATAATTTGATATAAATAAAAGTCTTAAACGTTAAAGTAGACAAGTAATAAACATTGTATACATTTTTAGCAACAAAAATTAAACCTATTGCACACAATGTACCTTACGAAATATGCGAAATTGCACCAAAAATTCTGCTTTATCGGAAGTCATGTCAGTTCGAAAAAACACCGTTGTCGCTTCGACAGGCGATTAAATCGTTAAAACTGTTTGACGCTTGATAAACTTTATTGCCGCTCGATATCGTGTTAGATTTATCCCCTTCAGAGCGTATCATAAAAGATTTTCAACGTTCCTATCGAGGATACGCGCGCGCTCGATTTTATGAAAGAGCAAAGATTAAAGTAAATTCTTGTCTGAGCTAACATAGGAAAAATCTGTCATAAGGTATGTCAGTCATTTAATATTGCTTTAAATTTTTTCCTAAACACACAATTTTTTAATCTGTTATCAAAACAACGTTAACAAACGAAAACGTCACCTATCATTTTTTTTACTATCTACAAGGGAAAAAAATATAGTTTACATAACTAAAAATATTTAGTTGTGAACAATATAGAAATATCATCCTAATTATCTTTATGATGATAGGTATGTGTGATAGGTATATGTGTGGTTGATACGATTTATTTATTTTGATGATCAACTATATTACTATATATAGTAATTAGGAGCGATTTTGACAACCAAAACTTGATTGGGGAATCATTTATTTATGGATAAGTTATCCGTATAGTTGCATCAACCGTGACAATATAAAACATGATATATAATAATAAGAATTAAATTATTAATAAGAATTTCTTGTTACATTATGCCATAAATTGAGTAAACAATTTCAAAAAGCAAAAGCGATTCACCATGCTTACAATTAAAAATATATGAATGTATATATGAAATGCCATCATTGCTGCAACATAACTTAATCTAACTATGATTCAAGCAACTATATAAATAGTTGCTCCATATTTTACTATTCAATCTGGATATTATCAAATTTCTATGCAGACCAATCATACTGTTCTTTCCATGTAAAAATATTTAATTTTGATCGCATCATATATATATTAGCTCTTATCTAAAATTTACATATATTTGATTTTTCATGTATCATTAACTCTACATACTCTAAAATTCGTTTATATCTTTTAAACTTATTTTTCCAAATAGATACTATCTAAGTACATAATTCCCTGAAAGAGCGATAATTTAGAAACTTCTCAACCACAACCACGAAGATTTCATCTCTTTCGAAATCTCATCTTCCCGAAAATATCGAAGATTACCCTTACAGTCATAAAAGCACGGAACTCTCTTTTATCTTCGCCCTCGTTGCCTAAATTTTCCAAATTCGCTCCTTGTATCCAGCAGCATCCACCATCACGATGGGTGTTGAAGGACGAGCGCCGAGCGGCATACGTGCATGTACGTTCAAGTGTGCGAGGGCAGCGCGCAAATATCAATCAGTGGAGTCAAGAGTGGAATCAGGGTGGCCGAGTGGTTCCACATAATGCTGCAACCAGGAGGTGAGAGAGCGTAGCGCGCAATGTGTATCTCGTGTTCGCTGGCCGGTGCAGTTCAGACACACTCGTACAGACGAACCCACGCACACATATAGCAGAAGCACAAACGCACACAAGCATAAAACCCCATCAGCAACCCCTCATGCGGTACCGCAGCAACGACGATCGGTAGCATTCGGTAGCATGGTCAGCCCCACTTCCTTTCATGGCTCGACGATCGTCCACGTGTTAGTTTGTGCGTGTATCACCATGTACACAGGGAGTAATCCGGTGTGTGTGTGGGTGGAGTGGAATGGAGGAGGCGTGCCCGGGAGGCGGGACCCGGGACCAAAATCTTGGTGTGCATCGCACTTCTGTGTGGGTGTTCTCCCTCTCCGTATAAACGCAGACGTTGTGTGCGTCGTTCGTGTGGCTCTCTCCATCCCTGTCCTTCTCTACGTCCGCCGCTCTCGCGATCGTCATCGCATGGGAGTCCCTCCACTATCAGACCCGTTAACAGCAGTCGGCGTCGAGGCACCCGCTCTAACAGCTAACGTCTCTCACATCCCCGGGTTTAAGCCGGTGCTTCGCCGTTTCCCGATCTGTCCTGTCCGGCCGATGGACTGCACGAAAATCAGTGTCACTGACAACCAAAAGTCCCGTCTCTTGCGCGATACTTATTTATTGTCGCAAAATAGACAAAAACTATCCTGTGAAGCTGGGGGCCTATCCAGGTATTGAATCATCATTACCAGCAGACTACTCCGAGTGTCTTGACTGTGTTGGCAAAAAAATCTCTAGTGCTTGTACTATCACGAGATTGATGTTGATATCCCACGAAAGGATGAAGTCCGTGAACAGGTAGTTCCTAGAAAGGATTGTACCAAACATATTTGGGATTGCATACGTTGCTGAAGAAGACACATTCTTTACTTAAAAAATTACCAAACAAACAATTTCGATAATTGTTGAGAAATTATTGTTTCTGAAAACACAAGTTTCCAAATATTTGAAAAATTCTTAGAGGCTGCCAACGTCTTTGAAAGGATTTTCTGGATAATTTCGTTTGAAATTAAATTAGGGAAGAGTGTGTATGTTTGTTTATTGCTGAGAAACTTAAAGATTGCAAGAGTGTTGAAAGAGGAGATGCGAATGTCGTGTGTAGTGACGCGAAAGTTGTAAAACGGTGAACGGACTCGAGGTCCAGGATGATGGAAGTGCAGCAACAACACTCGCCTGTCGGGGTGGGTCCATTAGACTTTTCGAGACGAGGAGTTGCCGAGGCATCAGCATTTCGAGTTGTCAAGCCTAAACAACCAGCTTCGTCGCTTGTACATCAACAACCGTTGCCGCCGGAAACCAACAACAATGAAAATCTTCAAGAAAATCCGCAGATTCCCATTGATGAAGGTAAGATTTCTTGAATGATCTATTAAAGCTAAATTATCACTATATTTATTAGTTAAGATGTTATTTTTTAACATTTTTAAATATTAACCGGAATATTTTTTAAGCGCATTTTAAGAACGATATTTTATAATAATTTTAGTATTGTTATAATAAGAAATAATTCATATACAATAATTCTTTTATTCTCATTAACAATATTTGATAAATAAATATAAAACAAATCAAGTAAAATAATATATTTGTGTGTGCAAGAATGATTTTAAGCTGTAGATAAAATTAAATTATAGATAAAAAGTAACAAAATTTTTAAGCAAAAAAGTATACAAACCTATATAATCTTCAATTTTGAGTTACTCATAAAACTAAATTGTAGATAAAAAGTTATAGATAAAAAAATTGTAGATAAAAAAGGTGTATACAAACACAGGATGATTTCTGGCAACAGATACATCGTAACTCAGTAGATCATTATAGCTTTATTGTTTGTCAACGTTAAATATTGCAGATAAAATGATTACCAACAATCTTTCTTAATTGTAGATGTTGAGGCAAATATTGATTTGTAAGTAAATAATTAAATAAATTCAATATTATTTACTACATAATATTTGTAAAATATTTTTAATTAAAAAAAATTGTCAATCCATTTAACGAATTTTTCAGGGATATAAAAATATACGTAACACAATTATATTTTCTCAAATTTTAGAATTAAAATTATATTTCGTCAGTAATACTCGCATATTTATGGATATATGCATTTATAGATATATGGATGATTATTGCGATTAAAAATCCAGTATTCATCAATAATTCCAATCGAGACACTCACACGAGCTGATCAACCCCAAATACACTGTAAAATGCAGAGAAAGCCCCATATTCCACATAATCAGCCGAAACATATCGCGTTCAGGTCCTTTGATATCTCCAGCCGTATGCCATTCGCTGACGCAGCGCCGCCGACTCTCACCCCGTGGCCATCTCTCGCCTGTCATCATCCTATCTATTACCTGCCTATTACCCTTGCAACGTGGCGTTTACGCGGTAGCTCATGCAACTGTCGCGTCGACACCTGAGCTTGTGGCACACGCGTGAGGATCGCACGCGAGAGCAAGCGAGATACGATATGCTCGTAGCTCATGCACGAACACGCACACGCGCGTGCAGGTGCGTAGGGGGCCGTCATCGTGCACAACGGTCTGTTCAACAGGTGAAAGGGGATGGCTGGTATTAGACGGCTGTCTATACTAATACCCCGCTACTAATCGTGGTAACAGGCTAAACGCAATAATATCGAGCTATAGGCGTTGATCTAAGCGGTTTAAGCGATAATTGCCAGGTGATAGGCAGCTCATCGAGGGGTTGCCTACTGTTCTGCTACTTGTACTCGTCAAGAAATTCCGTTTGGTATGAGGCTTGGAAATTATATGAGAACATTTCTACTTATTTGCAGAATTATTGTTCCTTACGATTGAAAGGAAAAAAAGATATTTATAAAAGAAAAGATATTTATATTTCCTTGTAATTTGAATTCTTATTTCTTTCAACAATAAGCTTAGGAAAAAGTTAATTATCCAAAAATGTATCTAATATCTGTGTAAATGTGTTTTGGACTTCCACTTATTTAAATACCTCAATCTTTTATTCTTTGCATACTGATTAGAGAATTCAATTGTGTAAAGTATATTTTTAATTATAATATATATCCTATTGAATATATCTATTTTTGCCATTCTTCGTTTGGAAAAATCTTGCGACTCAAAGCTTTTAATGCGAAATGATTTTCTTGGTCTTAAAAACCGTCTCTAAATTCTTTGGATTTTTCCAATCTGTCAATCGGCTGTTTTTATCGATGATTTCCACGGCAAATCACATTGGCCTTACCGTTTTATAGATTTATGACAGACCGATAGCGCGAAACGTGTGCGAGACTACGTAAGATAAACGTAGTCGCGCGAGCAAACGACACAATATCACCGATGTTCTCGCTAGCTGACAAACACACGTTACCTGCATTGAGTATACACGCGTATCAATGTATTATACCAGACCACCTTATCTCAAGCGTGCGGTATACACGCTCGTTGTATAGAAACATATGATTTATTTCTGATAATCCTGGCAAGAATGAGACAGCCTTTGCGGCGTGGAGTGTCTAATCTCTCTCCGTGCTATCTCAGATTATCCCAGTCGGTCCTCTATATTGCCCGGATTACAGATTTCTCTTGCTTTTTTTGGTCGATTCTTGGTATAATTGACCGATATCTCGTTATCGATAGATCTTGCAGCGATTACCGAGAGTACGGAAATGATATATCATATCGGATATAACAATAAATTTATTGTTCCCCGCAAATATTTACTATAATTAAGAATATAGAAATATATTGCCAAATTTTCATTATTAATAGTCTTTTCTTTTCTTCTTTTGGATTATTAATTTTAATTTTTTTGTCATAGAATAACATTATTATTGATATATTTTATTTAAATTATTGATATACTTTATTTTTAACATCACATTTCTTAATATTGATAAATTTAATACTATCGTAATTTAGATAAATTTTATCTTAATTTAAAGACATACACACTTATAATAAGTGTAATTATAGTGCAAATATTTGTTATTATCGAAAAAAATTCTAACGCATGTTATATTTTGCCTTATCTTATTTATTACTATTAACAAAGTTTTATTTTGCATTTTATTTCTGATTAGATTTTTGTCTTTATTCAACAATAAAATGAAGAGATTGACGCATGTACAATATGATATCGATGTAAAAAAAAAAATAGATTTGATTTAGCTCAATTAAATTGAATGATTAGATAGGTTCTACACTCATCGTAAAGCGGATTTTATCGGACCTGTGTAAGAAAACCAACAGAGAGATTACAGTATGATCATTTATGATCGGTCGAACTGCAACTTTTCTTGACAATCGCGATTTATTTCTATAGTTATAGACTTGCCATAGTTACAGACTTCTTTGTTACGATATCAGAAATTGTTAATTTTCAGATTATTGAGCAATAAAGTAAATGTGTTTTGCATATTTTTATTTATATTTTTATTTATATTTATAAACTTAAAATGTCATAATAACTGTATATGAATTTTATAGATGTAATATTAAGCTATCAATTTTATCAATTTTAATTGTTTTACATTCAATTCGCTACTCATTGGTGATCTGCGTGAAAAAATTGTTGAATAAGTTGTGTCATTTTCAATATATAAATCTCTTAGTACGACAATATAATCGTGCCGATATTAATTCGATATACCGCATAGTTTTTGACATTCCGTATTCCAAGCGAAAAACGAAGATTTGGCTTGTTTAATTAATCATCGGGATGGCGTGAAGTCTTCGAACTTTAATCCTCCACCGGAACGATCAAAGAAACCAACCAGGATGGATGGCGGATGTTCGAGGATAGGAATGCAGGTTTCGGGGAGAAAGAGAGCGAGTAATGGCCAAGGCAAGGTTGATAAATAGGAGGAGGGTTTCTTCTCCTTTCTAATAAAGACGCTCTTGTCGAGGGGTTGATCTTTCCTACGAACTAGGAATACTAAATTTGTCAGGACTTGAGATGTCATTGCAGCGTTAGTAGCTGACGGGGTAACGATGCATAAACGATCAAGAAAAATACCCAATCGATTCACCATTTGCATTACTATTTTTTCACATGGGATTTCACGTACACTGTCTTTCAATGTCAAATCGTAATCGATTTAACTGTAATGGCAGATGTATTTGTTCGATCAATTTAACATTTTACATTATATTTTTAATATAAAATAAAATAGGAATTTATCATGAAACATATTTAATAGAAACGTCTTTATTATTACAAACGTGTAATATAAAAATTAATGTTTAATACATATTAAATGTTATACATGTAAAATGTTTTAATACATATTACTATACGTCTAGATTAATTTTTAATAGAAGAGATTAATAAATTATATTTGTTTAATTGTTTTTAATATTATGTAATGTCTTTTTTAGGAGGATGCAATGTTCGTTTAATGTTTCCGAGATTGTGGGCACCTTTTGGGAATGCAACGGAAGTTACGAATCTGCCACCTTTACCAAAGAGTCACTCAGGTAAGTGCATTATAGAAGAGCCAATAATTCGCTTTATCATAAGTTCGTATATTCAATCAAATTATAACGATAAAAGGATTTTTTAATATCAAAATGCAGTAGCACTCTTAACTTACTGCATTTGAAAAAGTTTTAAATTTTAATATTTCACTATATTATATATATATTTCATATTATTTTCATATGATATTCCCATCTAGAAATGAAAAACAATAGAAAAAGCATTTATAAAAATAATTTGGACTTTGTCCTAATAATAATGCTTTTCATTAGCAAAGAAATCTTTTATCAAAAATTAATGTTATGATTATATTTTAAATTAAAATGTATCAAGTAAATTATGTATACATGTCATTTTGCGCGAGTTTACTTGTTACTGATTATTATTGTTCGTTACACTGATTATTATTGTTTATTACCTCACAACGTTTGCTGCAGATTTATTATGGATACATATATACATTTTTAAATATTATTATTTTTAAATATTATTATTAAATGTTTAAAGAAACTGCGCTTAGGATGCGGAGTCGGCGCTTTAAACACACAATCGTCGCTGTACTTATTGCAATACATTTACCGTTGCTTTTTACTTTATTTCGGAAGGTGTAGACGGGCGGGTATAGAGTCGACCTTTCGCCTCGTAGTGATGATGGCTTCCTCCTCAGCCCGGATGACGGCAGGTTTTTATTTACCGATCATTAAGAACGACCGGTCGTCGTCGACGATTGGGATAAATGGTAGCACGCGTCATACCACGCATAGACATGGGCCTTTCTAATTCCTGCCGGCCCAATTGGAGCGGATTAGAGGCGCGGGTACAGGGATTCGGTCCGTCGGCTTCTTTGTGCTGTACCTACCCTGAATTAGTAACATCTTGTCATGTTAAATGTCCGTGCATACTCTCTTCCTACTTCTTCCGCGCGCGAGCGCGCGCGTGCACGTGGCCATTCATCTGCTCCGTTCATTCTCAGACATGATAAGATCAACCGCGTTACTACTTTTATCATCGCGTTTACGTCCCCGCCGCTCTGCCAAGATTTGCGTCGTGCAAATATAGTGCTGCTTGAGCAATATCATATTATTATTTATATAGACTATCACTGCTATCTTTATTATAGAACGTGCAATAGATCAAGAAAATCGTAGAAAGAAGCTATTTTAAGCCAAGTAAGCGGAAATTTATTCTGTGATTTGTTAGAATATTGTATTGATATAATGAAAATTCTCAACAATCTTGACGTGTAGTAAATAACGAGGTAAACAATTTTTTTACAAGCAAATGAACTTTAGTATTTATTTCCTTCTAAAATTTTAAATTGAATGTTTTTGAAAAATGCAGATATTACATATTGATAATAGAATTAATTTTAGCATAAAAATACCTCTATTGTAACGTGTTGTCTAAATATTAACCTTTAGTGTAGATGACTTTTCAGTTCTTTAATTCTATTGTACATATAATGGTCATTCATATTCCGGATTCATTTTTATTGCTTTAGCAAATATACAAAAATTATACTTTAAGCTTGAGGAAGTATTTGTAAGATTCTGCATTAAAAAAAAATTGTATAAATGTAATTACTTGATGCTCTTAGTTTTTTGAAGAAAAGAAATATGAATGATACAATGTATACTAAGAGTTAAGAAAATATAATTTTAAAATTTGTAAGTACTTATATTATTTCCGTTTGACGCTGAATAGATAGGAAGTAAAATTTTTATTTATATTCTTGATTAATATATGAGATATCTTTAATGAGTAAACTCGATTTCAGCGTATAAATTTTTTACGAATTGATAAGACGACTCTTGACAAGGGGATGACGATACCGAAGATGTGGATGTGGATTAATAAAGGAAGGCCAAGTCGGGGGGAACAATTAGATCGAGTTAACGGCCAACTTTAATCTTCTGTCGTCCGTCAGTCGCTTACTGCGTAGTGATCTGCCGCTATTAGAACCGTTATACCCTTCAAACCCCTTCCGTGCTGACAATTCATGGAAAAAGATACGCGTGACCTTTACCGCGCAAGCGACGTCAATAGAGCCGAGTGACAGGACGATGTGGGTTTTCAAAAACGGATTTTTCATCCAGCCGTCAGTGGAAGTTTAAAGTTAATCCTATCATAAGAAGCAATATCAGGGTGTACCTATGAAAAAAATTTAAAAGAAAAGATTTTAACTCGAATTGATTTAGACAGAAGATGACAGATTATGATCTATTTTAATGATGATATTTTAATGATGATAAATGCATGTGAATTAATATTTTTAATAATATAATTTTTTTTCATTCAATCGACAAAAATCTTGATACTTAATTCATATGCAATTTTTTGTAAATACACTTATTATAATCTGCATGCCGATTCAATTTAGATCAGACTTATAATGCAATCGCAAACTAAAGTTAAAATATTAATATTCAAATTAAATTGATCAATTAACAATAATGCTAAACGAATATAAGTATCTTAAAAAAAGTATCTTGAAAAGAACTTATTGCGAAAAATATCACTTCAGTTAATGATTAAACTTGAAATTCGTATCTTGACAATCTCGACTCTCCGGGCGATATATTGACATGGCGCATATAGAATCTGCGCAGTTTTAAAACTGAAAAACGTATTTGTAAAAATTTGCATACAAATATTCTTAAGAACCATACTGTTAAGATTCACTTCAATTGAAAAAATAGAATTATTTCTCGTAATTGACTTATTTTTATCGATCCAATTTCTGCTTATAATTGTTTATACATATTTTTTGAAAAATAACATTTTCTCGCTGGTTGCTAGTTATTGTGACAAATATTTCTACATATCTCGATGGTAGAATTAGACTGAAAAAATTTACTAAATCTCAATACATATTTTTTTTAGTAATGAAATTAAGGCAAATGATAGTATAATACAATTGTTGAAACATTATTGCATAAGACAACAGTACAATTAAATTATACATTGTTGTTTTGTACAGTATTTATTTGAATATATATTTCAATTTGAACGACTTTTTTTTGAGTCATCATCAGCGATAGTTCTTCAAATCTCTGACACTTCCCTCATATAACCATAGCCACTTGGATAATCCCAAGTGAGGTGCATGAATTTCATTGTATTTTTTATTAAAAATTCGATGATGAGAGAAGCGATTAAAAACAAGTGTCAAATATTATAAGAATATATGCATTCGTGTAAGAAACATTGTAAAAACATATCATTAGTCAGAATAGAATAAAATAACACGTGTTATTAATACGTCATATAACACGAATGCATATACAATATTCAAGTAATATTTAACACTTGTAATATTTGACATTGTATCAATAGTCTCAACTTTGTTTTATCTTGACCAATATGTGTTATTTTATTCTATTTGAACGATTTTGGCGATTTTGTTCAAGTTCTATAAATCGAATCGGCTCGTAGTTTATAAAATGCAGTTTAAAAAACGTGTTTGCAAAAATATGTATATGAATAATTGTTAAGTATTATCACTTTAACAAGAAATAGGATAATTTCTCTTAAGTAAAATCATTTCATTTTATACGATAACTCAAGTTATAATATTTAATGAACAAATTGACAAGTTCTTACTTTGGCTCGTTCACCACTGGGTTTGTACGTCAACTACATTCTGGAAACTTTGTCTTGCTTATCCCGTAAGCAACTCCGAGCACTTTACGTGAATATAGCAAACGCGCATCAGTGACAGAACCGTCCGCGTCCGGGCAAAAACGATCTTGAAGTCGATTCAAGAAGTTTCATTCACTGTATCGAGAAGGCTGAAAGCCACTACACATCATGTGACATGCATGTCGAGACAGTGCCAGATGCATATGTGTGCGTAAACACGCCTAGATTCGCAGGTCCCGTCAAACCCGGACCAAAGTTAAGCCCATCTGGATGGTCGTCAACCGTTTTTCTTACGTTGCAGTTTGCATCGCCAGTTTTTAGCGCATTCCAGTCGACTCAGATGTAGCATTTGCGTAAGCACTTCTTCCTATCACGCTGCGAGACACATCTGTCTGAGTTTCCTCCTTCTTTTTTATCCATTTTTATTCTTCAGCTCCCTCTATTTTTCTGCTAATGAACCAAAAGCGATGTAATAGAATTGTTTTCAAAAATAGAAGTGTTTTCACAAAATCCAAGTTCTCAAAAAAATATTTAATAAAATTAAGTTTTAATGATGTATTTATATTTATAGTGTCCACAATATTAAATTATTCACGTGATTAAATTTTAAAATCCATGTCTTTGAAAATGTTTTAAGCCTTAATTAATCGCACGAAAATATGTCATTTAACAAAATAACTTAGAGTCATGGTGATGATGATCTTATGCATTTTATTATTCTAATGAAAACTTAATTAACATAGAAAAATATTTACTACTAATTATTTTTTAAATTTATCGGCCCATAATTTTGGCATGTTCCAATAGTTAAATTAAATTCAAAGTTGCGAAGCATTGCTTTCAATTTGTTCATTTATATTGTAATAAAATAATATATATAAATATTCTCTTGCGACTTATACAAATACATACACACGTGCACATACAAATGTGAAAATTTTAAATTTAGGATAATATATTGCTTCGAATATATGTTATAGAACCAAGAAAAAATTTGGATGTAATATTAGAAATTTCATTAACCCCTCCTTGTTTTTTCTTTTGTGCTTTTGACCGATGCAGTGCGATAAAGTACCTATCTGTTTTCTCGGATAGATCCCCGCAGGCGCGAGGCGCGTTTCTCATTACATTAAGTCACTCTGACTCGAGTCGTATTTTGATTCGATTGCAAAGCCACTAGGAAACACGATAATAATCGACCCCAACGATGAGGCTCGCGGAGAGCTTTAAATGCGATTAGCCGACACCGCGGTGCATCATACGGGCTGGCACGTGACCGCGTGTCGCGCGCACGGATTATAAATATAATATACCGGGTGTGTGCGAGAGATGCAATATGAGTGATCCGAAGCCGAAATTGCCGAATGCCGAGCATCGAGAGGGGCTGTGAGATACATTCTCGAGATCTCCGCCCTTATTTTTCTCGTAGCGAGACGAGATGCACACGTGCCTGATTTCCGATTCATCCCACACTGTAAATCACAGCGAAACGAACTTTGATTATTAGACAAGTCCCACATTTCTGAATAATAATCAAATAATAATTCAACTTTGTAACGATTTTATGTTAGAAATTCCGCACTGTCTTCCTCTGTTTGTAAGATTTTGGATCAACCGGAATCTATTTCTTTTTAATTAATTTTACAGAATGTACTTTAAATTAATTTACATAACCTTTTTGCAATTTAACCATTAGAAATTTATTAAAATTAATTGTATTTAATTTACAGTACAAATTACACTAAAAAAAGATTTACTAAATTTTAATACATATTTCTTATGCATACATTTTATACATATATATTTCTTTACACATTTCTAAACATTCACATTACTCAGAATAAATATTTATTCAATAAAAATAAATAATAATTAAATCAAATTAATAATTTTTATATAAATACATTTACCTTTTATATAAATACATTTACCTAGTAAATATTTACTTAGAACTAATACTTTTAAGCAAATATTTATTAAAAGTTTAGTTTTTTTTCAACATGATATTTTTTGAAATATTTACAATTTTTGGAATATTTATAACTTTTTTTTTATATTTAATACGTAAATTATCTAAAATGATACATTTAAATGAATTATTCATATCTGCGTTAATCATAAATCTTGAAATCAAATCTAGATTTCTCCGAAAGTACTCGTCAAATAATGATAATAAAATAAATACATTCTACGCGTTTAATCTAACAAATACATCAAAATTTATGATTGAATCATATTTCGTTTGAACCGATCGACAGATAAAATGATGCGACATACAAATCAAAGCTGCGTCGGAAATCATCGGTTTGATAATCAGAGAACACAGTAAATTCCGATTGACAAGCGATACCAAAATTGCGATCCGATGCAATTTGCAACTGTCATCGTGAAAATATTAATTTAATATTTCAATAATAATAAATGTTTAATCTTCTCGTTATATATTAATCAGCTATGGGATGTTAGAGCCGTAATTACGTGACATATATGTATTATCTGTTAGGTAATCACACTAATCGTACTAACAAAAGGACTTGATGTAATAATAATATATATTTTTGTACTATTCTCTCTCTCTACAACTATTATGTTAAGCGAAGGTATAGTTAGAATATCGAAATTCCTGTTAAGCATAAAATATTTTCCTTTGCTTTATTACTTAAGGATGATGCCATTTCACGCTGTAACGCGTAAAGAGTTAATCATGACTCACACATGGCACTCTGTGCGTCGGATGAAATATTCCGAAAGGGTGCGCCAGGGATTTCATTAAGGACACTGCTTCACACGAAACGTCGCGGAAATACATTTCGCTCTCGGCACCTCACTATTCGGTTCTTTCCTCGCGATACCTCGTTAGCGCAACATGAGACCCTGTCACGACCTCTCGTGCCCTGTCCGTCCCTTAAACACCCTCGCACCAGCATGCTAGGAAAAAAAGGCCCAGTACGTGACTCAAATCTCATTCCGACTGGGTCCTTCCGCCAGAAGAAACGTTTTATCCGTGGCCTTCTTTTTTCGGATTCCCCTGCACCTAGCACGCGTACTTCATACGTGACGTAGCTACCGTCCGTCCAGTTCCGTCATTGGCCATCTTGCTCTCGTGACTAGTGTATGAACTCTGGTTTATCGACTACGAAATGTCATGTCTACTTGGAGATGTGAAAAATCCATACGAGATGATTATCGATTTCTTTTGCACTGAGCTTGATATATAATTTTTAAAATTTATAATGAAAAATTAATCAGACAAACGAACAATTACAAATTAGAAATAATTTAATATTATATTTGATTATCATTAAATGATGTATTATAGAACGATTATCTTTCGGAGTTGGTCGTCTGGTGGGCTCGCCGGCGACAAGGAGTCCTTCCCCGTCTCAATCTCCTTGCCCGGATTCCCCTCCGCCCGATAGTCGGGACATCGAGGTGAACGTCGATGTCGGTGAAGAAGAAGTCGATGTGGACGTTGAGGAGGTCGGTGACGAGGACGATCACGAAGGTACCTCGAGTCCGCCACGATCGTCGTCAACACCATCGCCATCGCCAGTTAGCGTCGCGACGTCGCCCATATCGCATCCGCCGAAGAAATCCGGCGACAGTTTCAGCGTATCGGCACTCCTGAGGCCGGATCCTCCTTCCGCACACTTGCAGAATGCGTCCCCGCATCGAGAATCCGCTTCTATGGGCGCTCATCCACCACCACCCGGCTCGTCGATCCTGTATCCACCGTTGCACCTTCAGAGCGGTCTCTTGCCACCTCATCCACATCACCCTCTCTCGTACCTGCACCCCCAATTGCTACCGCATCATCTTCTGCCACCGCACCTGCACCCGTTGTTGCGCGGCGTACATCCAGCTCACCCGGGACTGCATTCGACTCACACGGCACACGGGTTGCACCATCCTCATCCGCTCGGCGATGTCTACAGCTGCGTCAAGTGCGACAAGATGTTCAGCACGCCGCATGGGCTCGAGGTACATGTGCACATTCGACGCGTGCTTTTTTCCCGACTTACTTGTTTTGATTCATTTCTGATTTCCTGCTGATGTTCTCATCCCGTCCGTTCTTTATCGTCGCGATAATTAATTTTTATATTTTGCAATAATTTTCAATATATCAAAAACAATGTTTTTTTATTTTTATACTACGTAAAATAATATGTTATTAAGAGAAATTACCTTACTATTTATGAAGGATCTATTTTAAACTTTATGCATGTAACAACAAGCAAATGATAAAAAATCACATGCATCAAGCTTAATACACAC
>NW_012130081.1:1248408-1250309 GCF_000143395.1 Atta cephalotes
ACACACACACACACACACACACACACACACACACACACACACACACACACACACACACACACACACACACACACACACACACACACACATATATCGAATTACCCTAAATTGCTAGCTATAATCATATATATTAATATTATAAGAGATATTTAAACTGAAAAATAAAAATAAATGAAATAAGAGGAAGAATTTTATTTTCGCTCGAAGCGGATCTTAGTGCCTGATAATGTTTATATGAAAATTTGCAAATACATATAAAATATATTGATTTACGTAGGTTCATGCGAGGCGGTCACACAATGGTAAGCGACCATTCGCCTGCGAGTTGTGCAACAAAACCTTCGGCCACGAAATTAGTCTTACGCAGCACAGGGCTGTGCACTCCGCAGAGAAAGTGTTCGAATGCAAGCAATGCGGTAAAGCCTTCAAGAGATCCAGCACACTCAGCACTCATCTTCTAATCCACTCGGACACGAGACCGTACCCTTGTCAGTTTTGTGGCAAACGATTCCACCAAAAGAGCGATATGAAGAAGCACACGTATATTCACACCGGTAAGTATAATCTATAAATTCTTTTTTATTTTAAAATTAAGTTTAGAAATATTGATTTCTTTTCTTTCATATAACAATTTTTTCGATAATTATTTATATTTATTTCGTATAATTAGAAAATATATGATAAACTCAAAAAATTAGTGTGCTTTAATATTTATATAAATCATTAGCTATATTTTCGATAAAAATATATCTATTACTATATCTATTACTATATCTATTACAGAAAATACTGTATTACTGTCGATTTTAATTTTCGTAAATGATTTCAACGATTTTATTAATAAACTTATGAATTTCTCTATTAAGTCTAATAATTTTATTTACTAATGTTCCACACGAACATGAACATAAACTATATTCCATTGGTATTCTTACATCGCTTATCCAATTGGATGGAAATACTAAAATTAGTCGGATTGAATTCGCTTGGAACGCAATTATCTCATCTTTTGGACAGCTCGTTAACTTTCACGAATGTTATACGAAAATCGTACTCGTGATTCCGATGGGTATCGTTATCGAGGGGACGTAAGGGATCAATTAGTCCGGCAAGTTTGTGCGATAAATAATGCAGCCAACCGTCTGGACCGAGTCCTTGTGAGAGGCTCCAGTTGAATATAGCACATGTGGCCAATGCATTTCAGGGATGCCGAGTCCCACATTGCGAGTTTCACTCAGTAATAATCGTAATGTCTCTTTCGGGGGTCTCCCCCGTCCCTTCTGTATTTAACGTTCACGTTCCTTGCTCCCACGATTTGGGGTGGTATCATAGCCTTCCTAATCTTGGAATGGAACTTTGCCGTGACGCAATATAGTGTCTGTACAAGTGGGTAATCTTATTTTACGAAGTTAATATTTTGACTACTGATTGTATCTGAATGATAAAAATGTTTCTTCGAAAATTAAAATAAAAAAAATCATGTAGCTATTAAATTAGCTAATAATATTTTTCTTTAGCATTCATAATGAGAACTACTTTCAGAAAATGAGAATTAGATTATTCATATACAGGGTATCATGGGAGAAAAAGAAAGAGATGATTTTGCATTTAAATCTAAAGAGCAATTTCAAACTATTATTAAATCTTCGTAGCGCAACTGTTGTTTTTTTCTTGTATCTTTGCGTGTTTATCTTCGACACTACGCATCAATGTCGAACGCATCGAACGTGTGATTGGGGAGGTCGAAATAAAAAAGTTGAGGGAATCGCAAAGCGGTGGCGGCAGGACACTTGACACTTCGGTGTCTCCCGGTTGATGGAGCGGAGTCTTGAAGGAAGGTTTCTTGAGGATGGAAAGAGAGAGAGAGAGAGAGAGAGAGAGAGAGAGAGAGAGAGAGAGAG
>NW_012130081.1:1254529-1256259 GCF_000143395.1 Atta cephalotes
CTCTCTCTCTCTCTCTCTCTCTCTCTCTCTCTCTCTCTCTCTCTCTCTCTCTCTCTCTCTCTCTCTCTCTCTCTCTCCCGCGGTACTGACACTTGAGGCTGCGTGTATACGAGCCGGGATGGGTTTGATATGCCATGTACAGAGAAGAGAAAGGGGTGAATGTGATGTTCACCGGCGATCAGGGAGACTCGGTCGTTAGTTATTGTTATTTATTGTGAGAGCTGTTGTTGCGAGCTAGTTGTGGCAATGGACGCAGTCGATGCAATCAATTTGTTTTAACGTTATCCCGGATATATCAGCTGCATCGTATTTTAGAGTTATGTGAGTTTAGCCGCGTCATTGACATCAAAGTGGCGTTTGTGGTTTCATGTTAAATAGGAATGAAAATGACGGGGAAATGGATTAAAAAATTGAACTTCCAGAAATTTTTAAAGAAAAATTATCGTAGCTTTTGTTATTTTTAAATTGTTAGATTTTTTTTCTTTTTCAAGTTTAACTAATTCTTACGACGAATCATAAACGTTGTTGCATCAACTAGTACTTCCTCTAACATCGCTATCAGTTTATAGCAGTTGAAACAATTGCTTTCGTATCAATGAGTCATTTATTAATAACCACGTAGGCGAAGAAGAAGAGTACTAAGGATAAAGACGAAGCCATTTCGAAACACAATTGGCAATTAAGCTGTGCGCACATGAGCGATGTAGTAAGAGGAGTCTCAGCGCGGATGGTATAGATCGGATTTGTCACGATTCCTAATGTTGATCGAGGCGCTAATAATTTAATAGCCATACATCCGCCATGATCGTACAGGAGAGGATTATTACCGCGGATCCCTGCGGTATACCAAAAGCACTAAGGAGCTAACGGACTTAGTCCTTAGTATCGTGTTTCCTTCTTCCTACCCTTGATTCTTGTTCTCCGATCACCTCTGCGAAAATTATTGTTAGTACTAGAATGTTATTTAGTATAGAATCTTCGTTAAATTATACGACAAAATTTACTACTCTTTTGATTATTATTATAAGTATATTATTATTATAAGTATATTAGATTTTATTTAATTTACCTAAATATGTGTCGTATTTGTGTAAAACATATTAGAATTATATTTATTTATATAATTATCGATATTATGTTTAATATTAGATATTTATTTGTAACTAATCGTTAGTTCAGATTGTTTATTCGAAAGGCACGCAAAAAGAATTCAAAATTTAAAAGTGTAGACAAATTCATTGATTTAATATATATTATTTATTATTTTACGAAAACAACGATAATCGTTTTTTCGAAAGAGAGTTGCTAAAATTACGGATACATATGTACATTACATTTCGCACTTGTTGGATGTATTGTCCATGTAAATATGTTCCTGGGAGAGAACGACAGAGAAATCTGGGAAATTTTCATATGTTGCAATTATATTTTTAAATTAACTGTTGTGATTATTCGTAGAGAAAATTTATTAAAAGTGTTAAGACATTTTTTAAAAATTTTTTCATATTTTTAAATACTTTTTTAAATATGTAAATTAATTCGGAAATAATAGACTGCGTATTATATATTTATATTGCATATATATATATATATATATATATATATATATATATACTATATTAATTTTAATTTAATTAAGTACGTGTCGTACGTTAGTAAGTTAGGTTAGTACTACTACTACTTTCTTTACGTACGTACGTACGTATTTACGTTTTATTACTTTCTTACCT
>NW_012130081.1:1256279-1260910 GCF_000143395.1 Atta cephalotes
AGAGAGAGAGAGAGGCAGAGAACAAAGAAGGAGAGAAGGCCGCCTGGAGGGTTCCAGTTGAGGCTCTGGGTTTTGTATCGTCTCCATGGCAACCCCTCCCGATGTCTTATCAAATTATCACCTTGTCCTCCCCACGCCACTCCATTCTGCCGTCACTCCGATGCTCTCCGCCCCTACGATGCTCATTCTACGCCCTCCCCCCTCCCTCTAAACGACCAAAAGACTTAACAGAAACAAAACCATGGTCACTTCCGGAGACTTTTCTAACAACCTACGGGATCACACATAGATTCGTGTTATGCTCGATTGTGTACCACCTATATACACCGCTGCGTTCCAATGCGGAGGGTCGTTATGAAACATTTAATTCATTATTCAGGAGAATGAAAAATTCAAAGGCGTCGTGAGAGCGCCGACCAATAACGTTCACAGTCGCAGCAATTGCGCTGTGAAATGAGAATAAGTCCGAGTTCTTTTTCCGGAGGAATCTTTCGTTCTCGAAAGAGCTGTCTCTTTCGGCGATAGAGGTTGAGGGGTAGTTGTTTCGTTTATTTTTTGAATTTTCTTTATTTAATAAACGTACTTTCAATACAGTGATTTCGTGATTTGAAAGAACCAATTTATCAAATTGTTACGTGAAGCATATGTTACTAAAGATATTGAATAATAATTACTTTTTATGTTAATTATGGTTATATTATACTATTAAAAAAAAATATTTGATTTTTCAAAGTATATATTATTTCGTACGTTAATTTAATGAAATTTATTAGAAAGTGAAACATAAATCCAGCTTGAAATCTGTTTCGTCATTTCTCTGATAAGCTACACGCTTCTGTTGTAGCTCGTATACACGCTCACTAAATCGATTCGGAGCATGTTTTCACTCCGATGCGATTTCTCTCTTTTTTTTATCATACGCACGAACAAATCTCGCTGCTCCCACGACCTCGAGCATCGTGCCGACTGCGTGCGTACGTGCGTCAGGCAGCGACGAGGGTGTTCTGGGACTCCGTTGCTAATGATAATCAGCCCTCTTTCTCTTTCCAACCCTCCTCCCTCCTTTTGCTGCCTACGTACCCCATGTACCGAGCACGGGCCATGTGCAATAAGGGTGCGGCACCGTCGGATTCCCCGGGGAACGGCGTGGCGTAACGTAAAATCATTATTAGGTAGGTAGGTAGGTGGTTGCTGGTGCACACGAGGGTGGAAAGAGAAACGGGTGGTTCGGGTGAGCGGGGGTCGAAGCGCCGCCGCTCACGGGGGTTGAGAATAAGAGCTCTGCAAATATTGTTCGTGCGCGAGCCGGCAACCCGGAATAGGCTACGAGGGGTCGGAGCGTTACTTTGCGTTACCTTCGCAGTTAGGCGAACGTTTTCGGGGGGACTAGCGGGGGGGATGGGGGAGGGGAGACGCGACGGGGGGTGCGACGAGTCAAGTGCACTGTCGTTGCAAGGGGTTGACGAGCGAAGTGACAGACTGGCAAGTGGCCACGAGTCTCTTCGATGAGAAAACACTGGCAGAATGTCTTTGGGAGGGGCGGCGGAATATTTTCAGAATATCGCAGGGTGGCTTGACGAGCCGTGAGTTTTGATAACATCGATTGCGTGCGATATTGTCCGGTCTGATAAATACAATGATGATACGTGATAGTTCATCAAGTCTATAAATATATATCATGGTACATTGGACTTGACTGCACTGTTGAAATTTCCTTCCAGAAATGCGTAGCCTTTTCGAAATAATTTTGAATATGTAATTATATTATATTATTTTCAAGTACTGTAATTATTATTCTAGTAACGTAGTTATTATTTTAGTATATAAATAATTATTATAGAAGATTCAGTACATTTGCTTAATTAATGAAGGTTAATTAATCGCATTTTTTTAAAACTATTATTCTATATCATTCTCAGTATTTCAAGTTTCTTTATCATTCTATATCATTCTCAGTGTTTCAAATCAACGATTCTCGACTTTTTTCGACGTCGACGTGTGATTTCAGAAGACATTATCGAAATCATCAACCCTCTGTCAGGATGATGAATTCGCGGTGTGTATGTGGTCTTATCTACACACGCGTGATCATGTCCTGTTTTCACAATAAACACAACCTGTCCGTTGTTGGTATAAAGTAAAGTCGATGGGCCGAAGCAAAAGGAAAAAAGGGAAGAATGAGTGTATTCTGTGTACTTTTTGATCTTTTCAATGAATGTTTTTATTTCAGCCGAATATTTAGCTACATTTGAGACGTCTGTCGCGAATGGGCAATTTTTTTCTGACAATTGTTTTTATGATCACTTTTATTTTGCAATATTTATCTAAATAAGAAAAATTTCAGGCATCGAACTATTATTAAATATAATAATTTCAAGAAATGTATTTTAGATCAAATTTTATTCCATATAATATAATAATGTACGCAAAATATGTATGGCTTTTTAAGTGAGATTTCAACAGATACTAGAAATTCATTTAACGTTATATGTAGGTCTTTAGAAAAAAATATACTTCAGAGAAATATACATATCTATTATGCGTCATACGCATCAAACAATATCCGTTGTGAAGGAAATTAAAGCCTTGTGAAAGACTCCGTAATACGATATCCATTAGAATACTCGCAATAACTGGGATGATTAATTGAAATCGTCGAGGTCATCCATTACTTTACTATGTTTGGTTATATGTAAACACAGACACAACATCAGAATCCCGGCATTATGTATTTACTAATTTTTGTCCAATGATCGAATTTGCTTGGAAAAATTAAATTTACATTAACTAGTGCGTATTAATTCTTTAATATTCTATTATAATTATAAACTCTTAAACATTATTTTATCACACCTGCCTTTTGTGATATATTTTAATTTTACTTGAGAAGATCTTAAATGAACCATCTCATTACTTAGTTTTACACAGTAATTTCATTGTTCCTTCCGGGAACGGCGCGCGTGATTATTTATGCAGAATTATTTCATGAAAGAAAAACACTTAGGAAATATTGCTGACTGGGTTAAAATGTCCGCGTATTTTTAACAAACACATTGGTCGGCACCGTGTTTGTAACGCGATTAATAATTATCCCAGGCACGAGTGCGCACTGTCCTTGTCTTTTCCCCTTCTCAAATTATAAATTCAGTTGCGGCTGCGACGTACGCGAATACCTGGTCGAACGCATTTCCCTCGCCTCGAGGGTGCGGTTATCGTATACTCGTGGAGATACAACCTGTACGAGCACCTTTGCGGCCGCATTCATAGTACGCCTGTGAACTTCATCCCTACGACGTCCCTTCCCTCTTTCCCTTTCTCTTTCTCCTTTCCGCGCAGACAGACGGTGCTATTAGAGGTTTCCGGCTGACTTGGCGCCCTAAGCATCGGGGCGCCGCAACATCCCTCTAAGCTGTTTAAACTTCGCGACATGGTCGGAGGACCCTCTCCTTCCAGCCTCCCCTTGTGCGAGGGGCCTCAGCCCTTCTCGTCCCTCTTCGTCTTTATGGCTCGTTAGCGACGATAACGTACCGCCCTGTCCCAGCATATCGGACCACACGCGGTAAAAAGCATGTTTACACGGCACATAGAACCGATACGTAAAAGCGATTTGTAGTTGTGTTAATCGCATGATTGTTTGCGATTCTTAAAGAATGTTTTCCGGATTGGGGTGCGGGTTAATTGGATAATTATTACATAGAACAGTATTTGGGCCTTTTATCATTGGGTGTGGTCGTCTTTTTGATTTAAAGGGACAGCGTATATTAGAATAAAAACGCTAAAAGAATTATTTGGGTAATAAAGTCTCAGGCGCGAGAAATAGTTAAATTAAAAGAGGTCAAGTACACTTCAATAATGAAATGAATACGATTATAATATCTGAAATATTTTTATTATACTTATATTATTATGATACGGTTAATAAATTAATGATAATAATATCCACTATCTTTGATCACATCGTACTCGCAAGTTGTTATCCATAGAGCTGGCGTAAGATTTACCGGTGACAAGGATCTTGTCATCGAGAACGATAAAAGCGCGCCCCTTGGATGAGGTGCTGACGTCGGCGAGCGGAGGAGCGCTATATTTAATGTCGCGCCGGTGAGAGAACAAGCGCGGATACGGCGCGCAAGCAACCGATACCACATTAAACATGCAAATTCGCCGGTATAACGTTCCACGGGACCGAGGCGTCATCCATATAGCGCTCGTTGAGTGGCGCGGCGTGCGATGTTCATAGTGGAACGGCATGATTAAATTTCCAGGGATATCGACATGCCGGGAGCACGTCAACCCGCCCCTCCCCCCCCCTCCCCCTCGCCCCGTCCCTTAACCCCCTAGTCCGTTCCTACCTCTCGTTCGTCACTTCCGTGCCCCACTTCACCCCCTTTCCGGTATATATCTCGCCGTTCTAGCACAGTCCACCCCCTCCCCCCCTCCCCTCCCCTGGTACCCGCGACTCTAACCCCCTCGAAACCGTCGCCATCCCCTTTTTCGCTCTTCGGCCTATCCGCGTAACCACCCACTCGAACAACCTCCTGCGCCCCCGGCGCGCGGGTGGTTGAAATTAACTGCACCCAGAGCGCTCAGCAGCATCGGCGCGTCTGTGCATCCCCCAATCTCTCTCTCTC
>NW_012130081.1:1262936-1264119 GCF_000143395.1 Atta cephalotes
TATATTATTATAGTCTATATATATATATATATATATATATATATATATATATACTCAGAATTTTTTATTTATAAATCGGTGCACGTTGAAATTGGTTGTAATCGACATCTTTTTGCGATCGATCGTTTTATCTATCTTTCCACTGAGGGATTCCCGTGTTTCGCCGGGATGGGGCGTAAAATCATGGCTGACGTGGGCGTAAACTGGTAAACACAAACGTGACTCAGTGCGAAATTGGAGACTAGTAACGGCCGCTTGTAAATCCGTGAACAAGGGCATATTGATATTTATGTTTTTATTTTGTATTTCACACGACGACAAAATATCTCAAACGTTTTGGGAATTCACCAAAAATAGATTTTTCTAGCTTCGTTTTTCGTGAGATAGCTTCATCAAAAAATTTGTATTGCTATGTCTACCAGTAGTGTACACAGGAAAATACATATAATTAATTACTTTGTACTGTATAATTAATTACTTTGTTTTAAGTACTTCAAAAGTATTTCAAAAGTTCAACTTTAAATCTATTATAAATTTATCATAAGCATTTTATTAAAAATATATATATTCTGACTCTCAATAAGTTTAATACTTACTCAATCAAGATTATTAAATTAAAACGAATTTGATTTGCTTATTATATAAGGTGTTTAAAATTTTTTAGATGCATATAAAATTTTATCGAAAAACTATAAAATTTGATGTTCAGCTAAAAATAAATTCTTGTTTTAAGTACAGGAGTTTTTTAAAAATTTGTAATACATGCCTATTAAGACTTTCATCTGTTATTTAAAAAAAAAGGAAACTGATGAGTAATTACTTTTTTTAGCAGCAGAATAATATTTTTTTGTATGCACAGCACTTTAATTTGATCAAAAACAATGAGATAAAACAATATATTTTACACCTTAATAACAATTAAATTATTAAGAAACATTTTCTATAGCTTATTTTAGATGTAATTTTAAAATAAATAGATATAACACATATACATCTTAACAAATGTTACACAAAATTAAATAGAATTCTGATCCGAATTTGATTGTGAATTATAGATCGTCTAATATGAATTTCAGATTTTTTATCAATCTTTCTTCATTTATTTGAATACATTAAATACCTATACATTTTATTTTAAATTTGTAAAAAAATCAAATATCTCTCTCTCTTTCTCTCTCTCTCT
>NW_012130081.1:1266119-1272139 GCF_000143395.1 Atta cephalotes
TATCTCTCTCTCTTCTCTCTCTCTCTCTCTCTCTCTCTCTCTCTCTCTTCTCTCTCTCTCTCTCTCTTTCTCTCTCTCTCTCTCAAAAGAGAATTTGTTTCCTTTAGGTAAACATAAGCTGAATAATATATTTTGACAAAATATCAAAAATACAGTAATTTCCATTCGTTCTCCAATCATATCTCTCCAATATTTTTTTGCCGTTACGTCGTTGAAACGAATGCCGTACTGCAGAAGCAACGGTCTGATTGATATCCTCAGATAATCCTTGCGCGAGCTTTGAAGATACGAAAGAAAATCCATGCTGTCCTCGATATGAAATATGAGATGTGGCGCTCTTCTTCGATTCCACCCTCCTCCCGTCTCATGCGAGGATTTCAGTTAGAGGGCAGAGACGCCCCAAGAGGCTTGGAACGTGGTCGATGAAGACGAGAAGAAATCAATGCTTCGGCCAGCGTCCAGTTCACCTTCTACATACCAGCATCCTCCCTCTCTTCCCCCTTTCTCTTGCCGTCGCTCTTTTCCTGTTTTTCTTTTTCTATTTCAATTTTCGTCTTTTTGATTTACTTCTTATCATTTCTGTTTGGACTGTGTGTTGTATCCTTTCTATTCTTTCTAGACACAAATATATACATATATATATATATATATATATATACATTATTAGTTGAAATCAATATTGAAACAATATATGGAAACCTATTTTTATTGTAACTAATCTTTAATATTGGGAATATATTTCAAAAAAATAAATATTAGATTCTGCTTAAGAAATTTAATGAACCAATTAAATATTAGAGATATCTAATGTATCTAACACTAATATAAATATATTTTATTTCTTATAATTTTACATTTCTTATAATTTTATTGTCAGTTATTATTTCTAAAAAATTCTAATTAAATGTTGAAGATTAAAGAAAAATTGAAGTATTTATTTCAATTTATTAAAACATATCGTGTTCTCTTTGCAATTTGTAATTAAAATGCAAATATATCTATGTGATATTAACGATTAATTGAATCAACAAGTTTTAATAAATGTTCAAAATGTTTAAATATATAAATTCAGATTACTGAATTGAGATACTCTTCAGTCAGCAAAATAATGACATCTTTGAATAAATCGATAGAAATGTTTAGTTTCTCGTTTTCTCCCAGAGGACGTGATAAGGAAACATTCGAACTTGCGGCACTCGCAAAGGAGCGATGGTACGAAAGAATTAGCAGAGACGGAGTGCCCTCTTGCGCACAAGATTTCCGGGAGTTTAATATAGTTTTAGGGGCGTCGGTCGACAGCCCTGAGGGGTGTAATGGCGTCTTAAACCTCAGGGGTTCTCAGCCTCGAATTTCTTCGCCTTTTAGAGCCAACTGGTTTCGTCCGTTTCCTTTGCTGTTAAAAATTCGCGAGCGTCGAATCTCAACTGCTGCCGCCGGTTAAATCTTTGATCTCGCCACTCCTCGAAGCCACAGAGATATACATGAGCAGGCTGAGGCACAGAATGCATCCCGTGTGCATTTAGATTGAAACCCCGGTACTTTTCGCATAAGGGATAAGGAAGGATAAAACGCGCTCCGATGGTGCTTGATTTTTACGAGCACGTAAATTCTGAGAGACGCTCGGCTTTTTTCTCCCCGCCAACTTACTTTTTCTTTAAAAATTCCTTTATTTTTCAATAAAATTGATTTTATAATTTACGATTTTCAATTATTGATCGAATCATTTATTAGGAATTATCACAATTTATAGGAACTTCTAAACAAATATTGAAAGATTACATTAAAAGAGAACTGATAATGCAATGAATAATAATAAATGGAAAATGGTAAATAAATATTATTAGATTGTTTCATTTTTTGCGTTTTGTTTTTAAAGTTTAATCTATTAAGTTTAATCTATTAAGTTTTGATTGATTTATCAATCGTTAAGGAAACTTTTTTCTCTGAAATGCTACACAATTTAATTGTGTAATTTAATTTTATGATTTAAAATAAACGCAATATTATTTTTTCTTTTTCTGATTATGAATAAATTTAAGAAATTTTGCTAAAAGATTTTTAATAATATTCTAAAATTAATTATAAACGTATTAAAAGTGAAAATTTTCTTATATCACTTGAAGATTTAAACCGTTTTGATATTTCTTCCACGAATATATAAGACTACGTACGTTCTGCATGTACCATATTCTATATTCTTTATTTTTCTCCTTCTTTCGAAAATTCTTTCGCCCGCAATTGGAATTTTCTGTTCATATTCGAAGTATTATTGATCATCGATCACCGTTCTGGTCACGTTCTTGAAGCTGCATTATCTTGGCTTTGCACGAAAGTATTGGTATTCATAAGTAACGTAAACAAGTGATCTATACAAGGTTTAATAAAATTTTTACTGAAAATAGATCGATCTCCTCGATTAGTCAATAATTAATAACGATATTTTAAAATTGAAAAGTTTAGTCGTGCAACGCGGATAATGAATTATTCTAGTAACTCGTTGCTTTCAACGAATTTATTAACGCGGTTATTTTGACACAGACAATTCCACCAAAGAAATAAACTCAACGGATCCAAGAGAGTTCCGACGGCTCTTGATTTTTATGAGCGTGTAAATTTCCGGCGGCTCCTTTTCTTTTTGCCTTGTCTTTCTTTTCTTTACTTCGTTTCCGAGAAACGAGAATCCCAGTAGACCTGGCGTTCCATTTCTACACATTATTCTACTTTTCTCCTTCTTTCTTTCCCATCCTCTTAATCCTTCGTTTTCTCAAGAAAATGATATTTTAAAGTGCCATCTTCTCTCTCCTGCATATGAATGCTAAACTTAATACCCTCTCGGCCACTAAAAAATGCCGCGGTTCGCGCTAGCTACCAGCAACAATATAAGGGAATAAAATAGTGACATCTCTAAATGGCAAAATGCATATACCACTGAATAAAATATAATGTACTGCAGAATTAATATAAGTTATATTGTATAATAGAGATGTGCGAATAATTTAAATTCGAGTTGAATAAAATCAAATCATAAATTCTTTTTCTCTTTCGATTCATTTTTGAATCCGAGATATTTGAAATTGAATAAATTCGAGATTTCGAATCATCAGTTTGATTTTGAATCGATCGCTTTTATTTACTTTATTTATGCAAAACATGCATCTCATAAACTGAAAATAATTTATTTTCTCGTTTACTTAAAAAATTTGGTACGTTATTAAAAATACTTTATTACTTTTAAATTAATTTTAAATATCAAGTCGGGAAAATTTGATTCGCGCGAATTCGAGTTGTTTTCTATTCAAAATCGTTCGATTTGATTAAAAATTTCGATATAAAAATTTCAAATTCAATTTGTTTTCGAACATATATTATCAAAGATTCGATTAAATTCGATTTGACAAATGTTTGATTTGCATATCTCTTTTATATAAGAAGTAAAAAATATATTTTATATAAGAAGTCAAAAATATATTTATTCCGGTAATATGCCGAGGTAATATTTTTCGCAATAAATTTATTAACAGTTTCAACATACTAACATCTTTATAATATGATGGTAACAAAAATTAAATATCAAATTATTAAATTGCTTGTCAATTGCTTGTTCGCGATTACTAGAGTAGTTTTAATTGCGTTTATATGCATCCGAAAGAACAATTCGCGCAGTTCTAAAAGTATACAATATGGTATATATGCAAGTACATATATAATGTATATTAGTAATTCAAAATTGAATTATTTAAAGCAATAAAAATCCAGCTTCGATCGTAATAGGCATTTTTTTAGTATTGATTGTGCTTCTCACATATACGGTCTAAAATAAAGATTCTTAATATTGTTTAAAAAATATATAATGTATAATAAATAAAATAAGTACTATAAACATAGACATTTCAAAATCTCTGAAATTCATGACAAAATCTTTGATAGTTTTAGAATCGATATCTTTTTACAGAGTGATGCAAGAAAATTATTTTTGAACAGTTTTTGACCAAAAATGATTTTTATTAATCCTGAGTATCTAAGATAAAATTTGATTTTTTATTCAATTTATATCCAGCTCAATATAGAGAAAACGGATTTTTGAGATCCATTTATTAGACAGCCAAATAAGAAGGGTTTATACTAAGGAATTTTGGATTGTCTGTTTTGTCTGGCAGAAGCAATATTCTGTAACGGCGAAGTCGTTGCGATATAGACGCGAAACGGGCAACCTCGGTGCGAGCGCTCGGACGGTTCTTGATTTTACGAGCTCATAAATTTCAAACGGCCGCCCTGCACTTCCTCCTGGCTTCCATCGGCGCTTAACTCCGCGAAAATTCTATCCGTTTCGTCTCACCCCTTGGGTTCACGTAGAACTCTGAGGAATTTCATCGAGCGGCGGACTCGTCGGATTCCTACGGTACACCCTCCACAAAAGCGCATCCTTAACTCTGAATCCGCGCGTGAATCTTGATCTAAAGGGTAGTGCAACTATGCGACTGATATTCGCATAAAATGACTGCATAAAACTTTGTATCGCGATACATAAATGTTGACAAAGCGGAAGAACAGTGCATCTGATAATATAAGTCAAAACCCATAGAAAATCTAATAATATCATTCAATAAATATATATTTAGTTATTATATTTCTTCCGATAATATTTATTTTATATTTGATCTAAGATTAAAGATTAACAGCAGCTTATTTTAGAAAAAATATGAATAAAATATCAAGAATGTTAGAGAGTATCAGTTAGAATCAGTTAGAAACGTTACTAAATTTAAAGATAATTTATCCAATACATGCGAGAAATATAAATATCAAAATTACCAAGCATCAAATTGTAAGTCATCGCATCGAGTAAGGTAACTAAAACGCGCATCCTAAGTTAAACTCTTCAGATCGATGTTTGTGGTACTTCACATTGACTCGAATTTCGGGAAAGATACCGTATTTTCATGGATATGGGTTATCACGTCCGGTCCCGAGAAAGAAGTAGCCGATATTTTTCCCCGGATAGGAAATCAAGATCGTGGCTGGGTATAATCGCGAGGGCGATCGACGGCCTGGTCGTATCGGCGGGAGCGAGATTGAAGGCCTGGCTAACGAGTTGTTTATGGATCCACCCTCCGCCCGTAGCCGTGCCGATGCGATGCCGAGAGGGCAAGCGTGTACGTACGTGTGTACCGGTTGCTCAGCCAGACGTATGGACGTACGGGGGAGTCCATTAACGGGCCCTTCGTTGCCCGCCAGCGACGTAGTTCGCATCGTCGTCGTGCCACCACCACCCCTCAGCAGGCAACCGCTTTCTCTCTCGCCCTCAGTCAGCAGCAGCCGGGTTATCCCGCCGGTAGTCATGGTAACACGTGGGTTGGAGCCGCCCCTGGCCGCCAATCAGAGCTCGCGGCCAGGATGAGAGAAACGAGCGGCGACCCTTCGAGTCGGGGTTCTCTCCTCGCCCCTTAGACAACGAACCCCTACAGCGGAGCACATAGACACCCCTTTCCACTATTCGCTCTTCTCTCGGTCCGTCTCTCTCTCTGCCTTTTCTCGCCGCCGGGGTGGCTGAGATTCTCGCTTGGGAGGAAATCTTAACCGGGCGTGCCCCGCATCGTTGATGCCACCTACACCCGTCTTGCGAGGTGGCTAGCCTTCTATGCCCTCCGTCTTCCTTCTTTCCCCATGCCTCCCCACCTTCCCCCTCCCCCTTTCTCGACTTAAGGAGAGTCTTGACCGAACAGGATAGAGCTGGCAGCACTTCAGTACTTTAGGATTAACGTGCATGCTCACTGGAATGCGACAGGCGGAAGAGGGAAGCTGGATTGCGCTGTTCGAGTTTTCCGATTCTCCTTTTAAGTTCATTGTACTTGACGATAGACTATCTTTATAAATAGTTCGAATAGAAACACATTATATATATATATATATATATATATATAATAAAGAAGTATTTACTAACTAAAGTAAAATTAGCTAGATATTTATTTTATTAGTTGTTGTATAGAAAGTAAATAAATACTATGAAGTAAATTTTAAAT
>NW_012130081.1:1272159-1289160 GCF_000143395.1 Atta cephalotes
TCGCTGTTCGTTCGGTTTTACCGTTACTTCTTCCTTTTAACGTTTTACTTATTAGTTACTTAGTACGATAGACTATNTTATAATATANANANAAANATATATATATATATATATATATATATATATAAAGAAGATTTCACTAAGAAAATAGCAGATATATTTTATTATGTTTGATTGAAAGAATAAAATACTATGAGAAATTTTTATAATTGAAACATATTCCTTCCGTTTTTATATATTTGTAATTGCCGCACGTTATAAAGAGAAGTTTTCAATAAGAGCTAAAAATTTATAATTCAATATTTTTTTATTTTTCAATTAAGTACATTATCGGTCGACCGGAATCGAATTTAATCAGTCAGAAGTCTAGTTTCTTCTAAACAATTTCTATGTCTTTTCTGTTACAGGCGAAAAACCTCATAAATGTCAAGTATGCGGTAAAGCGTTCTCGCAGAGCAGCAACCTGATTACGCATTCGAGAAAGCACACTGGTTACAAGCCATTCGCTTGCGAGCTCTGTGGTCGAGCTTTTCAGCGTAAGGTCGATCTGAGAAGGCATCGCGAGACTCAGCATGCAGACTTAAATGCGTCTCATCGACCGCCGATTGGTTCGATTCCCGGACAAAATTCCCTGCCCAGTGGAAATCCACCGATGATGCAGTGAGATCGCGACGCGGTTGATAATCCAGCGCCAGATTGATACGGAACGATGATTGGAGATTGTTTTAATGACTCTTTTCTGCGTATCAGCCAATCCGACTGGATTGAGAATGCAACTGCGAGAAATGAAATTATAAATGACAATCTCCACGATTGTTGATGATGGCGGAGAAGAGAACGATAAATTAATCTCATGGATAGAATTGCGATTGAGGCGATTGCGGATTGCAGCGTGATTGAAAGATACTAACTTTTTGCATTTTGCGTTATTTTCTATTTTTAATATATCTCTCGACTCGAAAAAATAGAAAAATAGAAATCAACGTTACTTAAGAGATATATTTATAAATTAAATTTATAACAGCTAATTACAATTTATAATAGATACAAAAATTACGTTATATATATTATTACGGAGAATAATTCATTTGAAATATTAAAAAATATTGCAATATTTAAAAAAAATAAAAGACAAAATGTTAATATCGATCAGTGATCGATCGCTTACATCAAGAATACATTTCTTGTAAATTCAGATCGCATCAATTGCAAAGTTAATCGGAACAGTGCAATTCGAGGGTGAACTCTCGAGATGAAATAAAATTTGCCGGGAAGGGGGTACTGTAATTTTTTTATTGTGAGATCTTTATTGATTTTTTGACGTTAGTGCGAGGAGACTGTATAAGTTGATATTTATTCGACCATTTGTTTCGCATGCGTCGATTAATCTAACGTGAATATCCCACGATTTCAAGGACTCTTGTGAAATATACTCAGGATAAATGGAGAAAGTGCATTCGTGATTCGTTGCGACTAGACATTCCATGAAAAAGCGTTGCATTCGTTTCGTTCCTAAAGTGAAGTGTGTCGAAGTTGGTTTTTTCAGCGATTTTTATCCGGGCGAAGAACCTTTTGCGGTGAGAAATAATAATTGATGAATATAACGATATGTAAGCGATATGAAAGTGAATGGACTGATGACTGTTTTTGTTACGAATGATGATTAACACTTTCTACTTTAATCGTCTAGTTACCTGCAAATCGATTACCTGTTACTGTAACTTCTCTTATTGCGTAGATATTTCCACAATACGCAGTGCGATGTCAAATTAATCGGACATTTTATAAGATTGTAACTTTATAATGATGTAACACATTTATGTTAATTACATTTATTAAAAACAAGATTTTTTTTACTTACAAGTCCATCTAAAATTATATCATTTTTAATATACTCGAAATGATATGTAATTTTTTAAATTATATTTTTTTATGATTTATAAAAACAGTTTATAAAAAACTTGAATAATGTATTTGCAAACATTTGTATATAAATATTATTAAGCACCAAATTTGCTACAACTGAAAATAGAATTATTTCTTCTATTACATTTTTTATGTTATATTTAAATGTTTTTAAATGTAAATAATCTCCGATTAACATGATTGTCGATTGGCGTGTCGAAGTACGGCGGAAACGTACTATATTTTGCATATCTCCCGCACTTGTCTTTGAAAAAAAAAACAGCATCAAGATCACCAGCCCTTAAAAGTTGCAACTGTGACCAAAAATTGTAAATAGCACGTAGATCGTATCACGGCTAGTCTAAGCGTATAAATATATACATATGAATAAATCGAAACTATAAATATTATAAATAGAGAGGGCACATAATGTATGCGGCATAGAGTCGACTAATGGCAGCTCGCATGCCGTGGCCTCACCAAGAAGTTATTATATTCTTCCCTTTTTCTCGCTATCAAAATTTTTATTGTTGTACCATTAATATCATTATGTAATTATTGTAATTAGAGACTTGCTATTAATATTATTGTCATTATTATTATTAACAATAAACGCTGTTACCATTTGTAAACGCTTCTTCTAGCAATCTCTTTTCCTTCTTTAACCTTTCAATACATTTATATTGAAAAATATTTTTCTTTTATTATTTATTTTATTGCAATACATAATTCTGTACACGGTACAGAACTAGCATAAAAAATAATGAGTAATAAATTAAAAACAAAAGAAAATTATAAATATTTTACTTAGTTGATAAAAAATAATTTTCTTGATAATATATTGATGTCATCAACATTAAAGATTCGTAATTCCATTGAAGTGAAAAAGAATTAGAAAAAAATAATCATATTGCGGAATATGCTTACATCTTAATTTATATGACCTTTCACTTTTCAAGTCAATAGCTCGATTAATCAAGGTCTCTGAATCTGGCACTGCCGGATCACGATCGTCTCAGCTTCACTCGCTGTAAGGGTTAAACGGCCGTGCCAATTAAGCAGACTACCCTGAAGAACCCCTTAACAGCCCAATATGTTTTCTGACGGAGAGAGTTTCCCTGAATTTGCCCACTCTCCCTTCTATTCGCGCGCTCATTATTTCGTGCAGGGATGTACGAGTGCGATGTTAGGGCGGACGTGAGATTTTCCGTAAGCTCGTTTACAGCTACCATCGTCTACACCAATCGTACAGGACGTTGTCGCGGAGATAAAGGATAAGGCAGAGAAGAGAGAAGAAAGACAGAGAACGTCGAAAAATTTATCTACGAGAGAGATAGGCAAGGAGAAAGATAAATAGAGAGCGAGACAGAGACGGTGGAGGGACATTACAGCACAGACTGCACGACACCATGACGCAGCCACGGGAGCAGATTGGACAGTTATTGCATTCTGGGTAAGATTAATTGATATGGGGACCAGTGGGTGGGCCGAAGGGCGCGCGGCTATGTCGGCGCTTAAACCTTGTCTCAGGCTGTACGAATTGGGGATGAGAGAGCGGTGATTAACCGATTGCACCGTGAACCGAGTGGAACCGAAAACCATCCCTCCCGCGTACTTCCTAATAGCCATTGAGTAATAGAGAGCCGTCCATTATTAAATAGCATCAAGCCGCGCGAAGACGTACGTGAGACATCATCATGTGGATCAAGCACTTGTAAAGCAGCAGCTTTAATGCTATAAACTTTAATGCTGCTGCTTTAATGTAGTAGTAACTTAAGTTATTACTACACTAGCATTAAATTATACTGAGAAAAAATACTCTAAATTTGAATAAATATTTATTTGAATACTGCCAACTAAACTTACAATAAATAAATATTTACTTAATAAAAAAGAAGTAATTATTAAATCAAATTATACTATTTTCTGTACCAAATAAATTTTATTTTTATATTTAATAAATATTTATTGAAATTTAGGATAGTTTTTTCCTAGTGTAATGAATTTTTAAACGTTTATTTATATTCTATAAAGATTTAATAGTTTGCATCACACCTGATGTCTAAAAATTATTTCTGAATCTTGAAACATCAACTTCTTCCTACCGATGCGACGCAAAGATAGTAAAAAGTCAATAAGTTGGAACGCAGTAACAAAATCGTCCGTAACGATCTGCGCGCGGTGTTGAAAATTGTCCGAACAATTTTGCGAAGTACCGTGCAATCGTAATACCTCGTGTTATTGGTACCGCCCCGTCGCGAGTACCAATAGCGAATATTCCTGGCTATCACAATTTCTGCGACGCCACTTTAACGCGTAGTGGCTGTATTCGGTTCCCGTATCGCCTACGCTCCTCCTCATCGTATCCTCGCGGAGAACAGCCGTCCAGAACTGTATCATCTCGTGTAGCTGCCGACTATGGAACGTTCAAATACGTTTTAGAGGACAACTCCATATACTCGTCGTATATGCGGATACACCTTATGACTATTAAGGTATTCACGGCCCCTCCGAGGACGCCCCAGTTTGAAATATGGCGACTCGGGTCACCGCCAGCATATACCGCCAGTCAGAGATGCCGCTATCTCGCATCGTCGTTCTCCTCCTTCTGTCGTTTTCAATCCCCTCTCTCTCCATCGCGACTCCGTTTTTCCTTTTTCTGTTATTCCTTTCCTCGTGTATCTTATATACACGTACACCTTCGGTGGAGTGTCGCAAGGTGGAAGAAGGCCGCATCCCTTATACCGCGGTTTTCCATATTATTTACAACCCCCGTCCTGCATGTTGCCCCCGCAATAACTCGGTCTGGATCCGCGAACGCGCGAGCGTGTCGCCAAATTGGTGGAAACTGTACGAGGACGTCATAACCTGTCCCAGCCCGTGACAACTCTGAGTGATGTAGTGGCACAAGGATCCGACATACGGATGTTGTCCGTTAGAAGGGAAATATGATTGCGCGAAAATTTTTTAGAGTTGATCTTGATAGTTTCACTGAGACTTAAAGACGTATATTGTAGTCAGCTATTGATTAAAAATATCGCGATTAAAAGTTGGATGCCATATTATTTACGATTAGCAAAAATAACGTTACAAAATATTTTATACTATAGAAAATATTATATGCAAGATGATGAAATGATAATTAACTAGTAAATAAATTTTATCGATACATTTATAATTATTTTTTAGTTTTGTTAAAAAGTTAAAGCTAAAGTTAAAAATTAAAGACCTATATTAAACGATTTTATTTAAATTACTCATTATATTTATTTAATTAAATCTGTCTCTCTTTTACATTTATCAATTAATACTAAATCAATTTACGCTGAATGCTTTGTTGACTTGTGCTATTATAATTAATTTAGTTAACAATTCTTTTAAACTACTTTAAAAATAATAAATGTAATTGTGTCGGTTTTCATATTTTTTCTTCTCATTATCACACATATCAGACAAATAATATCTACGCATTCATAAATAATACATTCTCTTAATGCAAATATCTTTTTATTTAAAAATATTATTACTACATTTTTTACTATTCGCAAAATATTATACGCAAATTTTTACGATGTTACGTTATTTTTTTCTCGTTCTTTATTCTTCTGCGTGTCAGTTTCCAAGCTAACACGTGATCGGATAACGAAATCTCATTTCGCGCAAATGCGTTCTGGATGCTGCGTGGATTTGCATGTCAGTTGCATTTGCACAGGTCAACCGGATTAAAAAATATCGATGTCCAATTATCGTCGGACACAGAGCGACTAATGGAATTTTTGAGAAGGAGATTAGGGAATTCGCGTTCATGGTTCATGTAATTTTCGTGAGTTGCGTGCCGCGAGCTAATTCGTTCCACGCACGGATCGTGACGGAGATATGTTCCTTCCGTTGACGGAAACGTATAGGAACAAGCGCAATTTTGCTTACAATCACTTACAGTTAAAGCTATATAGGTCAGGTAGTAACTAATTCGCGCATGCACGCTCCCTCGTCAATTCGTTTGACGCAGCCAAACGGCTGGATCGGTTTGTGATTTTGTAGAAATTATCAGACATTTTCGAATATATCTGAAAGTTAACTATGCTACTAAATGACAATTCCTCTTTTTTTTCTTTATTTTTTAATTTTTTTTGTTTTTGTAAATAGTCCGACATTTTCAGTCGATCAGGCGACAGGCTGTCACGGATGCAGTCATTTATCAGTAGGCTTCTCTAATAACGAGGCGACTCTCTCTTTCTTTCGTGTATCGCACGACTTTAAACAAATAGCTCGACATGGAAAATAGAAAGAGGAAAACAAATGGTCGCTTACGCCTGCAAGGAAGAAAAGGGCACGTCGCGCGTTTCAGCGATCAATCAAGCGTCTCCGGCTGGACTTAATACAGTCAGAGATCGATTGAATTCTGACTTGTATAGGTCCGTATAACGTTTTCGTGAATTTTCTTATATTTTCATATATTTTCTTATATATTCATAAACTTTCTCATAATATTGTGATTAAAAAGAAATATGAAAGAAAAAAAATTGTTATATTTGTTTCATTAAAATTATTTGTACTTTATTATTCAAATAAAGCATTTGTAATTAAAGATTTGTATGTAATTAAAGTTAGATTTTATTAAGATCAAATTAATATTAAAATTAAAATCAATTAAATCGATTTAGATGGAAATTAAAAAGTTTATGAAAGATGTTTTTGTTCAGAAAAAATAAATTTTCGAAAAACAAGAAAAACAAGTAGAAATAGCCTGCATTTAACGCGAGATTGCCATTTCTAATTGACTATAAAGTCTTCTAGTAAGACTTCGGAAATCAACAAGAACTCACGAATAGGCTTGGCGATTCGCACGAAGGTGATGACGACGATCCCATGGGCGTCCGATTCATTACCCATCCTGAATAAATGATCATCCACGGTCGTGGGTGGCTATCCACGGGAATGCTAGCCAGAGAATACTTCGGAAAAGTGATTATTCGTCGATGCTATGTCGTCCTCAGCAAAATCGACCCCCAAGGACATGCATCGTGCTACGCTGAAGCAACCGTGGCATCGTGTATTTCTTTCGGTTGCATCATTGATGAGAAGGATCAACGAATTCTCCCCACCTTTTCTCGATACCTTAGCTTTCGATTCTTCATATGATGTTTTACGCGATAATAGTGTTACACTGACGTGAATATTAAAATAAGTTAAGATAATCATTCAATGCATAAAAAAATGGATAAAAATATACATTAAAAAAAATTTTATTTTAACTATATTTAATTTTTCAAAAAGATTGCTCATTTAAATATTTTTACTTTTAACTCTAAGACAAAAATAAATTCAAGACAAAAAATAAATTCTCCTCAGAGAAATAAAATTATTTTTTCAACGTTACATGGTAATTTATATGATTGTTTCTATTTAATAAGCTATTGTTATTATTATTGTTATAATTATTATATAGGTACGAGACAATTTCCTATTTTATATTTTAATTTCTGCCGATTTTATATCACTAATTATAATTATATTTAAAAATCTTATTCAATATAGATTCCTGATAAGTTCAATCATGTAAGCAACTATTTGATATTTCTCATCCTTGGATCGTAATTTTTTCCAGCTATTCACATTTATCGCTCCCACGCGTAACATCTCATCGACAGTGCAAATGGAAATATAATCATCCCTCCTTCTACTTCGTGGTACTGTGCATAATTTCGTGTTTCGACCTCGTCGATGTCGCGGACCGTATCGCCGCCTGGACCACGTAGCAGCCGTAACTCAGTTTCCAAACGGATCGTCTCCTAGGAATACTTTATGCGTACTACACGTCATTCCAACCGCCTAGTTCGAAAAGATGGAGGTTGTCGTGGATGGGGTGGTAGGGACCACGGAAGACACGAATCCTTAAGTATTCTACGCGTCGTGCGGGACTAGTGCATCGGTCTTAAGATGGCGGCAAGGGAGGAGGGTTCGCGAGATAGGACTGCGCCGATACCCTTTCGCCGGGAGAGGAAACGATGGTAGGAGGTCCTTGGGTAATCATATAAGGATAGCTAGAGTCGCGCGAGGAAGATCGGGTATCAACTTTTGATCCTCCGATATCTCCAGCAGCCTGGCGGGCCCCTTCCAACCAAGGAGGAATGTGTCTGTATTCAAACGGCTCTAACTCGATATAAGCGATGCTCCCAGAGGCATCCTTCCGCTGAGGAGAACGGAGAGGATGAGTTGGAGGACACCAGACCCTCCCTACCTTGTCGCTCACGCCCATCCCCTCGGATCTTCGGAAATAAGAGTATCCCGTATAGCCGGTGCCTCCAATCGAATTTACATCCCGACTGCTTTACTCCCATCCCCGAAGACGCGGAGGTGGATCCTCGACTTCACCAAAGTGCTATGATCCCGCAGGCGTATAGCGTCCACGAAAATGGCACTGTGGTCCACTATGGCACTTTCAAGCATATGCGATGAAATATCGAATGGAAACGAATGTCTTTTGATAAATAGTTCCTTAGAGAATAACTGATGCATATGTTAATGTAAAAATATAAAAATTTACTATAGTTTTGGAGACTCTATTTTATGCATAATAAAACAAACATAGGTAACAATTAGTTTAAAAGCTTAATTGTCCGTTATGAAATTATGAGACAGTAAATTTATTTCTAAATTACTTTGTAACTATTGCAATGATAAAATAAATTAATAACTTGATTGTTAAATCTTGAGTTATATTCAGCCCTATTTAAACAGCAATTATTAGTTATTTTTTAAATTTTTAGAAATGTAATATTATTCTAATATTATCAGTATCGACAATATTAATATTAATTCTCATTTCAGAATAAAACGTTTATAATTTGCTTTTTTCTTTTTTCTTAGATTTATGGATAATAACTTTCAAATGAGATATTTGCAAAATAAAAATTTTAACTTTATTAAGATTTTTTATTTTGTATTAATAAGTCAATAATTGTAAATTAATTTTTATTTATTTGTTTATTTACTTTTATTTATAATTTAATATAATTTATAATATAATGAAAAGATATATCTACCTTATCATAGGTGATAAGAGAACAGACTGTATTAACAGCAGATGGATAAAATGATTTCTATATGTATCATTAATTAAATAGTAATTATCATCAACTAATAAAATAGAAATATACGTTACAATTATTGTTATTATTTACAAAAGAATTTACATAAACAATATATTAAAAAGCATAAAATTAAAATTTAATGGATATCTCTGATTTTATTTGATCTAATTTTATATCCGATTGATTTGTGAGTTTTGTATTAAAACATGCAAATTAACTTTTATATTTAAATATAAACTTTATAAAATAATTTATTATTTAAAAATATAAAAATATTATGTATTACAGATAAATATATATTTTTAAAGCAATTAAATTATTTAAATATTAAAAATAGAATTTAAATACTTAAAACAGAAATATGTAGTATCCTAATATACATAATTTTAATAAGAAAATTATGCTCTTCATCTTTATTCTATAAGATCTGATTACCAATAAAATTTTTCCAATTTTTTTATTTTCTGAACTTCATGTTTTCACTATTAATAACTATTAATAATTATTATAACTGTTAATATTCACTATTAATAACTGTTAATATATCTATTTCTTTACAAAATACTTATTTTATTGCTAAAAACATAAAGATTGCAGATACAATATTACCTTATAATTTTCACCCTTGCCATAAATGTATAATTTTTACTATTCTCATAAAAATTTGCTTATACAAAACTCAAATAAATTTATTTATAATTTTTTTATAAATAATTCTAAAAAATTAATCCACAATATAAACTATAGGTAATTTAAAATGTTCTCTGTTCATAATTCATAGAAAAGCATCTCATGAAAAATTCTTTGGCAATTAAATTAATGCAAGAACATTTTTAAAGAAAACAAATTGTTAAATTATAGATATTAAATATGTTATAATATTTCTAAACACATTGGTAATTGTTTGATTTAATTAATGTTCTCTATTTTATTCTCGATCCATAAACCTATCTTTATTGCAAGATATAAGGAAGGTAAAGGGCTATTAAAAATGAATACGATTAAAACGAGAGTCAAGTATATTGTATCATACTTTAATGTAATTTCTTATTCAAGAGTATACCGCAACGGCTCGCGAGGATCTTCTGCTCGGAATTTTCCTCGCAATTTATATTACTATAAAATGATTAGAAGCCAGAGATTTCGCATTACATATCCTCGCGACATTTCTCGCAACTCTCGAATATATCTGGAAAGATTATTAATTGCGCTGTTACTTTCGTCGATGAGAAGGAGCCAATCTGACGCAACGAACGTGCATTTTAAAATTGGATTGGCTATAAATATATGCGGAAGAAAGCCCGAAATATAAAATATTAATTTTACAGATTTAAACTATGTAATTGTAATAAACTATGCTAATAATACTATAATATTTAGTTATAATAATCGTATTAAATATATTTAATACGATATTACTAAACATATGCAAACGTAATAAAATATTTATTCACGACATTTGCCTGTGAAATTAAAGAGAAATATTCAGATTTCTTAGAATGCTTCGATATATTAATCGCAAATACTAATCCTCAATTTCGCGGCTTTCTCTCACTTTTCGTCTACTTAATTAAAGATCGTTTTTGTTTCTATCTATACTTAATAACGTTAATCGATAATATTTCAATCGTACCAACACTTTGCTATAGTATGTCTTCTTAACAAAGATATATAACCGTCATTTTGGTGAAAAAAGATACATTGATAAGTGTCATCTGATATTCATTATCATTGATCGATTGTTATTAGTTCACGAATATATACTCATAGAGAATAGCATGTTACTTAATAAGTATAATCAAACTCATTCAATTTAAATTTTTTAAGCGTGATAAAAATAAATCTGATTATGTCATTAAAATAAAATATAATTTCTGATTATTTTTTGATAATGAGAATCATGATATTTTATATATTTTATTATATATTTTATTATATATTATATATTTTATTTTTCCTCGCATATTTTTGATGTATAACAATTTAATTCTAAATGATATTTAAAAATTGCTATTTGTCTTTAAATTTATTTTTCAAATAAAAAGATTATTCATCAGAGACACTTACCTTTTCGATAACAATTTTGCAACTATGATGTTTTTATGGGTAAAAAGACATTATTATCGTTTCCATATTCTATTAGCACAATTTTATGGTAAATCATTCGTGATGAGCGACGATTGTTTTAAGATCAAGAAGAGCGGAAATCTATTCAACAAGATAGAAGAAACTTGATGTCAGGACTAACTACAGGTCATAATTGTCTATTATATCTATAATATCAATAAAATAACTCGTTGTAAAAAGTAATAATATTGCAATATAAAAGTTTAAAAATTAAGCAATTTAAAAATTATGAAAAATTACAAAATTATAAAATTGTACAGAAAACGAAAATGTCGTATCGTCTGACGACAATTTTTCTACATTTGCGTGCTTTTACGTGAGAAACACGAGAATTTGTATATTCATAATTCTGGCTGAGAATAGGCTGAATTTATATCTCTCGCCCAGAATTTATAATACTTGCAGTCTTTCCGAAAATATCACTTTTAAGTTTAAATAATGAATATACTAAAAGAGAATAATACATAAGGAATAATTAAATTCAATTGCAATTGAACATTCGACTATTGGATTTTAAATATTAAATAGCTTTAATAAATTAATTGTGATAAGTTATAATTTCGATTGTTTCTTCATCGATTATTAAACATATTTTCGATGAGATTCTATATATATATATCCCTTTTATTTATGGATATCTTAAAATTGTATTCACTTTTTAATAATTGTCGAAATTATAGAATGCTCAATTATGACATTATTATAATTGTACAATTTAAATTATAGAAGAAATTATAGAATTTAATTTATATAATTATAAGAAATATGCTCTTCTTTTTGTTATTTTTATAGAATTTAAATTAATTATAATGTTGATTTAAAAGAAACGTTGTTATGTTCTAACGGTAATGAAAATTTTAATTTACAGAGAAAAAGTTTCGCGAGCAGAATATACCAGATTCCTATAGATTAAATCTAAAGTATTTTTTGTCCCAGCTCGGTATAAAATTTTATTTGGAGCACCTGAATATATAACGCAATGTTTTAATTAACATACACGCGAAAGTTTCCTTAACAATTCGATTATTTATCTGGCAAGCTTAGCAATAAATTATTTGGCACTTGACCCTCTTTGAAATCCCGATTAGTATATCGCTAAGCTTTTTTTTAATCTTTCTTATAAATATGATGCTTTCCTCTGTTCATATCTTAATCTAGCATCACTTAATTCGAAGTGCGCAATGTAATTCAGGCCTAACTTCGTTTATCGTTACATCGCTTACACGTTGCGAGAGATCTTCTCAACCTTTTTGTTAATTATTTCACAGAAATCTCATTTATATGTATAACAAATAGAAAATTCGCCTAGACTTTGCTTTGTAATGGCACTCGTTTCAGCACCGTGTTTGTTTTGATTGAGAAAACCTTTTCGCCATATTATTACTCGCGTCTCCTCAACGTCAACTCAACGAAGAGTTCTCAGTAGGAGGGGGTTCATTTTAGAAAACTTAATCGAACACATATTCAACTGCGTGACATACATGTAAAATCTATACATAACGTCGTGCGAAATTATTTCCATCGTTTGGACTGTCCTTTTATTCAGCTGCGCGTATTTACTGTTCAACAATTGCATTTCGCTAGATTTAAGTAAATATTAATAATAAAACATGTAATAAATATAATATGTACGTATTATCTATATACACACATACACACATAAACGTATATGTATGTATGTAGACTTCATATACACCGCGGTTATCGACGATTCGATTAAATAATATACATTTATCCGATGATAGATGATCGAACGGGGTACGAATGCGGTTGCGCAGGCTAATTTTTAATTAGAATATCCTATTGTAAACTTTTTGGCGCTGTTTTGGCATAATTTAAATTCGTCCGATTTTTGAGCCGTACTTCATCATCGTTTCTGAACGCAATTTTTAACAATACAAACATGCGAGTCGTTGCGCCACTACTGTAATACAGAACAAATAATTTACAAAAGCTTACTTTGCGTATGATATTATAAATTTATTGATATTTATATTATATTATCATGAGACAAATGTGTTCGGATAATATCTGGACAATAATATCTGGATATAATTCATATATCATGTGTGAACCCTGACGCATTTATTCGATGAACGGTTGAGCAAATAATCGTACAAGAGTCAGATAAATTACTTGGCAAGAGAAAATACGTATAATATTTGCATGAACTCGATAGAGACTCGTGGAATGCAAAACAACGACTCAATTTTCCTGTTATCCGGTATTCGATCTCTATTATATTATCGTTGCCGCGCTGGTTTCAGTCTCGCTAATTTTTGCTTTTAACGCAAATGTTGTGCAATTTTCGGAAGATATTGACAAGTCGACGTCATCATCTTCTGGAACGTATGGCAGAGCGGGCTAATTTTTTCGAAATCTTCGTCTACCAGTCGTTTGCTACTGTATGGAACACACAGTCAAATGATGCGATAGAGCATGGTCCAATAGAATAGGAGTGCCTGCAGCTAGTTCTGTACCGGCGTCAGCGCAATCGTCATCGCAATCAAAGTAGTTGCTCTGCAAGAAAAAAACCATTATTAAATTGCAATAAAGTTAGTATAATAGTTAAATGCGATAGTAAAGTATTCGAATTTAATTCAAATGATCAATCGAGTCCAAATATCAGTATTATTAATAATGTATTATTAATAAATTAATATATTTTCTTTTTTATTATAAAATTATTTAATTCTTTACACACATAAGCGTATAAAATATATATTTCACGAGATATATTTATATTATTAACATTTTTAGCCTGTATATATTAATTTGGAAAGATTAATTAATGATTTTTAGCTTTTAGAGTAAAAATTTATATATATATATATATATACAAAAATTTTATAACTAACAAAGTTTATAGCTTTTACATTAACAGTCTTACAATCTGACGGAATTAAATCAGAATTTTCCGACCGTAGCTAACGAACCTACAAGTGCAAGCCAAAACGGAGTAGTAAAAAAAGTTCGTTCCGCGACGAGTAATCCGTAACAGAATTGTCCAATTAGTACAGAAACTAGCCAATATCAACTTCATTTGTGTGAATACAGTTGATATTATTTTGTTTGTAGCAACCACATACACGATGTAATTGCCTTATAAGAAAAAAGAATAGACTGTGAATATTAATTAAATCCGATATTTCTTAATCGATTAATATTTCCATAAAATTCTATATTGTCAATTTGCAATATGGCTGGCATATAGCGCTGAAGTAAATGCGACAAGTACGAGAGATATCTTGTAAAAAAATCTTTTAAAAGTAAAATAATTATTGTCACAAATTTTGCTATGTAATATTTTGTTAAATATAAAAATTATCAGATTGTATCGATTGATCTTCATTTATTCAAATAATCTTTAGTTGAATCAGAGCTTTTAAGGTATAAATTGCAAATTATAAATTTATTAATAAATTTTATTTAGTAATAATGTTTTGAATAATCAATATATCAAGTTTGATATATCATATATTATGATGCTGTTACATCATAAAAGATTATAAAAAATAGTAGAGCATAATGTATATGTTGTCATATTAATATGATGTAATAATATATAATAATATAATGATTACCTGGCAATCAATGCACCGGCAACTATCGGTCAGTGAGCAAGTGAGGCCAAGGATCTCGACAGCTTCCTTGTAAAGTTCGGTGCTCGACTTCCGCCGTCTTGGCGGTGACGTGGGTGCACTGACTGTGCCGGTGCCCGATGGTCTCCTGCTACTCTTCAACCTTGACGAGGACTCTCGAGACAAGGAGGAGGTTGACGTTGATCCTCTCGGTCGATTGTCGCTCGTGAGTAACGCTCGACCTGCCGGAGATGCGAACAGCTGCAGCATGTCCATGTCCTATGGCCATATATTTTATTAATAATTAGACGTTACACTTGTGACATTATATTACGCATTATGTCCAATATATCAATCTCATGACATACAACATTAATAATACAATATTAATAATAAATTATAATAGAATTATGTTTTTTATTATATAAATGTACGCATGTAAAAAAAAGACTTTATGCATACATAAAAGTTATATCACATATAAGTTTTTTTTACTTATTTTATGAACTTTAAGCAATTTCAATAATAATTTAGAATCTCAATCAAACCTCTTAAAAAATGCGTTTAAAATACGTTTAATTGTGAAATATGTATAATTTTGTATTACATAAATTACAGTGCACAACAAAACTTGTTAAAAATATTGCTTGTTATAGAATCAAAGAATACTATGTACTTAACAGAATAACACTTTCGTGGATTTTCTTTCCTAGAATTCTATTCGTTTTGGAACGATCTCATTCGTAACATACTCTTAGGCAAAAGACTTTTCTAACATAGCATAGACACTAAGAATATTATTACAATAAAAAACGTGTCTCATAGATGGAAGAAATGTTATTAAAGTTGTTAAACATTCAATCTGTCTATGAATATTATTTTTCATTTACTTTCTACAATAAAAATGTATAAGACTAAAATCTCTCTAATGATCCTTCTTAAAAACAGAAGTTATTAAAATTACATTAAAAGAGATTGTATGAATATCTCATTTTTTATTTTATATTTTAATAGTAGTCTTCTCGATGCATCTTTGCAAATATGTAGAGCAGAAATTTTACTGCATTTCTTCACCATGCTTGTTAGTCTTTTTTTTTTAAGTTTGAGATATACTTTGAAACTTTAACTTTTTATAAACCTATTATTAAATTGCAAGGCTGTGCGTCGAATATTCGCTCGCATCCTTTATTTCAAATTGTTCTCGTAACAATCAAACTTTTATATTTGAAGAAAAAATGTAGTACATAATCTGTCCTCATTCCTTATAGTTAGAAATAAATTGCAGGCACATCATGAATATGGTACTATGAGCGGTGTTTTCCAAGAGAAAACTTTTCATGCGTAAAATAAAGGAATATATACCAAAAGTCCAAACGTAGACTCAAATGATGATTTAGAGAGTGATTTTCTTAATTACAAACGGATCATTAAAAATTGCTGCTAAAACGAACATATTCACGAAATAAACATGCTTCTTTATTGTAGGTGCCTGAATCGTTTTACTGGAAGAAAATAATTGGGAGCACGAATAATTGAATTCAAAACTTGAAAAGTTGGAGAATTTCAAACGAAGATATCTCAATTCCCATTTTAGATGTGAACAATTTTCCACTTTTGCGAAACTTCGCAATTCTTGAGCAAGTACCATTCCATCCGTGCGTCGGAAAAACCGTAATTATGCCAACTTGCTTCTGCGCTTTTAGCCATTATCTAGCTATGCTCAATGCTTGCTTACTCGTATTTTCGTTGGAAAGACTTTTCATCGAGTTTGCTGAAAATCTCATTCAAACTAGTTACGATCAGCGAAACCGGGACGAAGCAGCGCGGTTTTAAAAGCATTTTCAATGTGCAGATCGCCGCTTGCAAGTTGCTACACATTGTGAACTCTCGAAAATGTAAGATATACTTTTGGCGAATGCAACGAGTTTCGTCTACGAGCACGATCGAAGCAACTTAAGCTCTTCGCTTAATATATCTCAACTTACGAAGGGTTTAAGGAGAGAAATGGAAGTCCCTGTAAAATCCAGCAAGATGCTACATAATACAATTGGAATTCGTTAAATTATTTTATTCAATATCGCAGAACTTATTAAAGAAGCGAACATAATAAATTCTAGAAGTAATCTTATTATCGATATGAGTTAATTAAATAATCTTACGGTCAAATATAAATTATTTAATTGAATCAACTGACTCAATGTTAATTATAAAAGTTATATCATTGAAAGAGTATGAAAATCATTTTTAACAGAATTTATATATATATATATATATATATATATATATATATATAT
>NW_012130081.1:1289180-1291728 GCF_000143395.1 Atta cephalotes
ATATATATATATATATATATATATATATATATATATATATATCTTGCTATATCTGTAATTTTATATTAAATATTATACATTAGGTGTAGTAAAAAGAAATCCATTATTTTCCATTCAATTTCATGCAAAATAATGGATTTCTTTTTACTACACCTAATATACAGAAATTAATATTACAGATTTTCTAAAAAATTAAATATATTAATAATATGATTAAAATATATATCGCTCTCTATAAATTTTATAAATTTAATTTAATATTATAGACTGTGAGCTGACATTCAATTTTGATTAATAATAATAACTCAGATTAAATTACATTGTGCTGGTTCATGGCGAAGACTATACTCGAGAAAGTCACTCAAGCGATTCTTTTATCAGTAGGAAACGCATCTTTGTCCTTCCTTGTTGTGTAGAGTCTCAGAGAAATGCTATTAGCGCAACTTTAACGAGATACATTACTGTCACAAGAAACTTCAATGGAGGCATACAATTATCATTTAACTTGTTTACTGCGTCTGGATGGAATTATAATTGATCATAATTTAATTTAAAATATTTAATATTATATGTTAATATCTCATGCAGCAAAGCAGAAAGCACATGTTATATTTATTTGATGCATGCATTTCATTAAAATTACGTAATAATATAAAATAATAAATTTTTTACAATATAATATACAGGGTGGAATAAACAGGGATGTTTGGAAAATAATGATAAATCTTTCGCATGGAGGCAGAATGGACTAAACTGTGAAGAAAAGTCCTCTATCATTTTGCAATTTTCGCAAAAAGTTAATAAGATATTAATTAAAAATTGCTGAAAATTGATCTTCAATAATTTTTTACTCAAATGTCAACTTTACAGAAAAACTGCAAAAGACAAAAATTGTTTATTTTCTTCTCATAGAACTCCACGAATTTAAAAAAAATTTTTTATTAACTTTTTAGTACTGCATTTTCTCATTTTTATCAACATGAAAGAGAAAATGTGATATTAAAAAATTCTGAAAAAATTCTTAGAGCTCTATGAGAAGAAAATAAATAATTTTTATCTCTTGCAGTTTTTTTTGTAAAGTTGATAGAATTTGAGTAAAAAATTATTGAAGATCAATTTTCGGCAATTTTTAGCAATTAATATCTTGTTAACTATTACGAAAATTGCAAAATGGTAGAGAATTTTTCTTCTCAATTTAATCCATTCTGCTCCTATGCGAAAGATTTATCCAAATTTTCCAAACATTCTGTATATAATATTATGCAAAATATTATTGTATATTACACAAATTTATAATTACAATTTTCATAGAAATATCATTTCGCGCAGCAAATATTTCAATGTATTCGCGAAAACTTGCTGATTGAAGAAAAGCTGATATTGTAACAAATTTTTATAAGCAGATTTAAAAAGTTGCTACACAATCCTTTTATGATTCAAAGTTTTTTCCCATTTCCAATATACAGTATGGAAGACAGATGAAAGCAATGTTCTTAACTCTTTATCGCGACCGATCTGCGCGAGTCTTCGTGTTGAGTGATTATATCCTGGGAAACAAAAATTTTTTCTTTAGCTATAGCTATTTTTCTTTTCTAGCACAATCTTTATCATATCTGAAAAGAACGTCATCTTCAAGATAGTTGACGAACAAAAGAGGTCGATGGAAAATGGTAAAGAGATCAAATGGTGAACGATAACAAGCGCCAAGCTGATTCGATGTATCTAGTGTACAGGGAAAGACAGTATCTCAGGTCGATCCCTCGGGACGCATATCCCTTCGGTCTTGGTATTTTCTGCTGCGCGTGAACTTTTCTCGAATCCTTCAACGCTGATAGATAACCAGGTCGAAAGGGCGGACTTGGATAGAACGACTGACGAAGACTTTTTGCCGCGAGGAACAGGATTTTGCGGAGAGAGTTTATGCAATGGGGAAAGAAATAATTTTTACCTGAGGTTGAAAAATGTACTGCAAGATAGCTCCCGCTGTAAGATATATTATCCATTATATTTCTTCTCACAAAGATCGAGTGGAGAAATATCTCATTTGGACGAATCCGCAGATTATTGAGCTAATTATATAAACTACAAAATAAGTAACATGTTGCATAGTAAATAAAATTTGTCTTTTTTTAAAATACCTTTGATTTTTTTTGTTTCTAATTTTCGCAAAATAAAGTTCAGAAGAATCCCCCTCCCCCACACACACACACACACACACACACACATACACACGCGCGCGCACACACGCACACGCACGCATGCACACACATATTTGAACATCTCTTCACAATTAATGAAATAATTATACAAATTAAAAAATAGATAACATATTGCACAGCAAAAAACATACATCTTTTTAAGATATTTTTAATCTTTCCTGTTCCAATTCTCTTATTAATAAGATCTTGTTAATAAGAAGTTATTTTTAATTTACTTGTTAATTTTTATTAATGATGTATATTATTGATCTGCTAAAATACTTTTATATATATATAAAATTCCTTATATATATATATATATATATATATATATATATATATATAATAAA
>NW_012130081.1:1291748-1314210 GCF_000143395.1 Atta cephalotes
TATATATATATATATATATATATATATATATATATATATATAAAATTAAATTTCTTATATATTAAAATTGAGAATTTAACTTATCCATGTAAATTGAATTTTAACATACTTTAAATTAGCTTTGAATATTGAGGTAAACGTAGTTTATCGATTAGCCGTTGGAAAATTGGGTAAATCAAGGGTTGTTAGTAATAAGTAGATTATAAGTGAGCAATCCGATTTATTTATATATGCAGAGTAAGTTAACAAATCATTTTAATTTCCTGCACTTATCAACTCATGAATCAAGAATTAATTCTAACCAAGAGAAAAAAGCTAAAAAAGATACAAAGTAAAGCAAAATCAGCTTTGTGGCTTATCGATCAGAATTAATTTTATAGCAATTATATACATATAAATATTAACTCATATTGTAACTGTTATCGCTGCATCATCATTCGTTTTCTTTAATGAAAAAGTATTTTTTAATTTACAAAACAATATAACAGAGAATAAATTTTTCGTTTGTACATTGATCAGCATTACGTATTAAACTGAAAATATGAAAATTGTAATAATGGAAGTACCAACAATCCCATATTAACAAAAATAGCTTTACGTTTCCTCCCGTTCCCATTAATGTGCTTCAATTTTCCAACTGTCGAATCGGTATCGTTATCAACATTTTATATCGCATAAAGCTATCATTCGTTAGCGTTCGTAGAATTTCTGGATTTATGAAACGTGTTTAATGCCGCATTATTTTACGATTTAATTCCCTCGTGTGCAAGTATTAAATATTTCCGGTGCAAATCTGCGTCATTAAACAGCAAATGTGTATCATCATATAAACATATACAGCTCACAGGCTTTTCCGATTCTTCCTTTGAAATTATCATTTATCATTCTGCCACAGAACATCAGCGATATTCAACTACATTTTGCTCGTCCAGGGAAGGTAGTTCACTCATATTGTTAATTCCCCTTGTAACTCCCTTGTCAACAGGAACCATTGAAAGCAGCTGCTAATGAAGAGAACCCATCTAATTAAGTTAATTAATACCGACAGGAGTTCTATAGGAAACTTTCGATAAAGGGGTGAAAACGGGAGGAGGAGAGGTCACACAAGCGCGTACACGAGAAGGACGATTTGCGTAACAGGATAATTATGTCGGTTTCATGATACCGATGGGCGGGTAATAGGAGAACATTGTTCGCCAGGGATGTTTAGCCCAGGATTAATACCGACGAGGCGATATTATGCGCTTATGCGGTCAGATTAATAGAATACGCCCATGGAAAAACCAACTTTTATTGAAACTGAGATTTTTATTAATCCCCCTTAGACCAAGCACGCGTTTCGCTAGCGGCGATAGTAATCCCACTTCTTTGTGTTCCACGGAAGCAATAATTGTCACGTACGAATGGGGAAGATATTATATCCGTGATGGTCTATTGAATTGTTAATAATAACTTAAGCAAAGGAATTCTAATAAAAAATCTATTTATGATTATAATAATATAATTGATTGGAATATATTCATTAAAAAAAATGTTCTAAGTTTAAATAATTTTTTTCTTGAATATAATAGTATAACAAGTAATATATGTTTACATTTAATAAATATTTACTTGCAGTAAAAAAAAAATTTACTTGGAACATTTGGAACTATTAAAAAAAAATTACATAGATTTACCAAACTTTTTTTCAATATTTTATTTAATTAACCCTAATAGAAATGTATACAGTTTTTTCAAATATTCATCCAGTTATTGTTTAGTTTTTACTGTATTCTCATAACAATGTTATATAGAAAATGGATAAAAACTTGATAAGAGTTTTACTAAAGTGACTGAAACAGTTCCCTGAAAATATATGCAACTTTCATATATACTTGTCTAGTTATTGTTTAAATTAATAGATTATTATTAATTAAAATACTGCGTTCATGTATTATCTTATTTTTGTTTAATAAATGATACATCTTTTATGCACAGTAGTCAAGACAAAGCATTACATCTTGATTGGGATCCTGAGTAGTTTTACTTCTCAGTTATTAAATAGAATTAATATAATTGTTCAAAATACGACTGTTCAAAAAATATATAAAATTTTTACCGGCGAGTTTCTAATGTTGAACGGAATGGCTATAAATTAAATTAAATAGATAAAATAAAATAGAATAGCTAACATATATCATATATGTTTCAAATAAAAAATATGAAAAAATAAAATCTATAACATAATTGCAAATTTATATAAAGTATTCGATAAAAGTATTTGATAAAATCTAATGGAAATATAAATTTATAACAACAAGTGAAATAGAGATAAATTTATTTTGATATATTTTTGTAAAACGCAAAAAAAACAACGATGCGTAAAAAGAGTTTTAATTGACACAAGCGACATTCGTTTAATTAATGCGTTTTTCCATGCTTTGATAAACGAACCGCTTCGATGCGTATCATATACCGTAAATTGCGAAGCGTTTCTTTTCCTTTCTTTTTTTTTTTGTTCGCGATGATCACATAATTGCAGGAAATCGCTTGAGAGCGCTACATATTCGTGTCCCGCCGCGATTTCACGCTAATGCAAATTACTGAACGAAATTACTAAAGCTAGTGCGTGAGTTCAAACGAGTACACTTTCATTGGAAACAAAATGCTTTTCGCATTAATTACCATATCATGAGGCACGTTTAGTACTCTGCAACATCTGCGGGGCATTCCCAAATGTATTGTGATTGTTAAATCATATTATTACTGATAGATTATCCGAATAATAACATATCGGTGGTATCACTGCACCGATCAACTTTGTATTAATTTATACGTTCACAAATGCGCGTTTGCATGGTTTGTAAACGCATTACGATAGGCATCATTCTGATTTTCTAATTATCATGATAACAATTGTTTTGCGAATGATATATATACAATACGCATGCAATATGTCGCATAAATGTTTCAAAATTGTTAGAACTGGCATAATAGAGGAAATTGTACGCGCATGCAATAAAATAAGCACATTGTACAGTGTTTCACTTTATTACATAAAACGACTCAGATATTTTAACGGAAAGAGTAATATCTTTTCAGAGAAAAACATAAGCAAGAGAAAATTATGTTAAAATATCCAACATTAATGATGCAATAATATTTCTGTGCGTATGATTATACGGTTTAAGAAATAAAATGATTTCGTGGAATTTCAAAACTGATCTTAACAAATATTGGGAGTGACTGTAAATAAAATTAAAAAATGTCTGAAAAATGCAATGTTCCCTTTGGCTTACAATATATTTTTTCTTTGTTATATATTTGGCAAAAATCTTATACAAATTATTATATTAAATCATGTAATTTATATTAGGACCAAATAATTTTATTTGCAGAATAATATGTATTTGATAAAATGATATCTTACTCATGTTATATTAATTCATTCGTTACACAAATAATTGCAATGGCTTTTATGTTCGACATGAATACTAATTTAACAATAACAGTAACAGTTAATTATGCGTTTATTTATCGCAACAGTTCCTATTCCATATGCATTATGGCGATTAACATTATCTACGAACACAAGCGCATGCAAACATTGTAAACCTATCTGATGGACGCTACACAGATTTACGTGTGCTTGTACACATATACAAATTATTCAAAAGTATTATTTAATAAAAATCATTTATTAACAAATGTTTTAGAATAATAATAATAAAATTCATGGTTTATTTTACACATAAAAATTTTGAAATTCGAAACTTACACTGCTTTAAATTATAATTGGACCGAAGTCAACATGTATTTTTAAATTTAATGAAAATTTAGTTTAATAAATAGCAATTAAATATTACTTAAATGTCACTATTCGTAAGATAACGTGACTTGTGCAAATTACAGTTACACGATTGTTTGACGTAATTATATTACTTTACGAATATTGAATTAATCGGTTATTGTGATTGGAATCTATGTGTTATTATGCATCGAGCAGCGTAGTTTGGTTATGTAATTATAACAATAATTGATGGGTCTAATCGAGAATCGCATATCCATTAGGACGTGGAATAATGGTATCGAATAATTGCTTATTTTGTGCATAGAGGACTAAATGTTCCAGAATTACATATATATTACATATATATTCGAATTATTGTGTTCAGATAATCAGTTGTTATCGCAGTATATATGATCTATTTTACAATTAGATAAGGTAATATTTTACAACGCATTTTGAATTATTCCTATATTTACGTTATCGCCGTTATTTAATCCGTTTACCACTTTGCCGGTAGAACTCTACGTAATTACGACAATAATAGTCACACTAAATGATGCATTCTGCAGCAACGTTCGCGGTTAACGGTCTGATTATGTATTGTAATGCACGCGTGATGGCTTGTTTGCCGAATTAATTCTCTTCAAATATATGCGTGTAAGTTAAGCCACAATAATCACTTTGTAATGAACTAAGAAAGTTATTAATTCGTACATACAGTACATATTCGTGATAGCGTTACTAATGTTTTCGTGATATCATTATTTATGTAAATTATATTAAGTAAATTATTTAAGTGTTTTAAGTATTCTAATTATTTCAAATATTTGGAATATTTATTTCCTTCACTTTCATTATTCTGACAGTATTTGTAAATAGAGAGATAGAAATAAAGTGGTTACGGAATAGATGATAGGTTATAAAATATTATGATATCTTATACAATTTTGGATGCGTTCTGGAAACAATCGTCAAAATTACTTCTTCACAGCCTGCTGAGATATTAATATTATAGCCACTAATTAAAAGTGTTTACTATATTGTCGTAAAAACTATATTTCAATTTTGAAAGAAGCAAATAGTTTTATAGATATAATTTCAAAACTCTTTATGTAATTTTGAAAAGTAAAAAATATGTTTTTAAGATTTTATATATAATATTTCATCAGAATGAAAAATTTTATTTAAAAAATAAGATATTTTAGAAATCTTAAAATATTTCAAAATTTACATATTTATATGAAAAATTTTAAAAAAGATGTAAACTTTCTCAGTACTTCTGAAAAATACTCCAATTTTTTATAAAAAAATTTAATTTCTTAATAACTTATGAAATTATTCATAAATTCTGAAAATTATAAAATTTACATAAAAATTATATGAGAATTCTTAGAAAAATTTTCATCAGGACAGTTTTTTTTATATATTTATTTACTGTACAGTTTTTATTACGTTCATTCTATTCATTTGACGAATTTTTTTCTGTGCCTATACCTAGTATAATTCATAATATCCTATAGTTGATAAACTTGTATGAAAAATAATCATGTCACATAAATATTTTGTTAGTTATTTCAATAAAACAAAATATTCCACAATTCCTTCTCTTCCTTTAGTGAAAAATATGTGATCAACGATAATGTAATGAAAAGCAACCCCGAAGATTATGAGAAAGATCGCAATAACAGCTGTATCTAAGTGGTCTATTACGTGCCGAATTGTACTTACCGGCAAGGATTCAGGCGTGTGGTCCAGCACGTATATGCTATTCGTATATCCGTACAGCATCGTGTCCAGATCTGAAACCCAAGGAGAGCAAGCAGAACATTAAATTAGATCAAACCAGTCGCAAGCGTGCACACTAATACGCCAGTAATATCTGCGCGTACTCACACTCGTAGATACGTCACCGCAGTATTCTAATTTACACTGGATGCACTGTAACATAGAGGAAAGCAATTTCCTAACACGGCCACGGGATGAGAACACGCTCTCAAATTCCCAAAGTCCTTTCCTTACTATCCAGTGCGTTTCCTTCAAGACTTGGCGAATCACTCTAACATTATCTTGTGACAACATTGCGTTTAACTTAGTTCAATGTTTACGTACATAGAACTTTCTTGTTACTATATTACATTACGTTATGCTATATTATATCACTCTAATGCATTTTGTAGTTCTATTCGATTGTTTGAAAATAATTACATCTGTTTCTGAATGAAATAAATAAATAATCGATATTATCATTAGATAATAGTAATACAGTAAATAATTAATATAAATTGGTCATTTTCTCAATGTATATAAATTTACACCTGCATAATTTTTTATACATAATTATATACATATTACATATACGTATTTTTGTATACGCCAATTATTTTAATATTGACAAAACTGATATAATTTTTTGATAAAATAATTTCTCACAGAAGTTTGCCTGAATACGATTTATTGAAGTTATACGTAGATTGTAAATAAATAACGTTGACACAATAATCATCGAAAAGTTAACGAGTTTTTCCGCATTGACGCTCGTAGCTTCAATGGAAAAAAATTATTATCGACGATGAATAATAGAATAGTGTAAAAGTGTCGTTGTAACATATATATATTTGTAAAAAATTTAATAGCGAGGTAGCGGTCAATTGCATAATCAGAGAACCAATGTTTCCATCGATATAAAATTTAATGATTCAATCAAAATACCACATAAATTCAGCCATAAATTTACATTGTTAATGATTTCCTGTTTTGCGGTCACAGTAGACAAGATAACATAAATGATAATATTAAAAGTATGTTATAAGTATATTTAATAGTCAAAGATAAATAAAAAATACTTTTCTCATTTAATAATTAAATTAATTATTATGCAATTTATTTGACGTAATTTAATTATTCTTATGCTACATGATTAAGTTTTCAATTAATTAATTAATTATAAGATTTTAATTCAATTAATTAATTATAAGAAAATTGTAAAGACGTTTTCTGTCTGATTAGTGACAGCTTTCTCTTCTTCCACGTTTCTACGCTTCAATTCAGATGCATTTCTCGAAGAAATCGTTGCAAGATTCCAATATTCTGAAAAGATTACTGAATAGATAGTTGTATTTATAATATAATATGACATACCGAGATATCTTATCGATTTATGAATCGGAAGCTTGATGCTAGCGAATATAAATTTTCAAAAATTATTGCCCAATATTCTTCGAATGGATGAGAGATACTTGAAACTTTGATAGCGATTCATTTCGATATAAAAATTTTCAACCTTCAACCTCGTCTATTATATTGCATTCGCGTATCGTCCAAATGAATATACAGGAATCAATTGAATTCAGCGATGATTGATTTCCGGTGAAACACAACGATTCGCTATTTTTATTGAAGAATATGCGGTACGTCACGTTACTTCAATGATTTGGGAATTTCAATTTACGAGGACCGCATTTCGTTATCAAAAAGTATAAGGTTCGTACAAAATATAGGACTTTGAGATCATTGAATGCTCCAGACAGAATTTCTCGCAGCAATTTAAGCTGCTTTAGAAGAACAATTGTACATGTAAATAAAGTTGAAATATTTTTGAATGAAGGAAGATTATTTTGTATTGGATTTAATTTAATAGCATTTGCTTAAAATAAAAAAGAAATTTGGATAAATATTACATGCAAAGATAGATTTATTATCTCGTGAATAATAATTTGCTTAGAAAATAATAAATAATAATAATTTTTACTTTATATCAAGTAATATAATTTATTTCAGAATTCCAGAAAAATTATTTCTAATTTTATATAATATGAAAAATATTTAAGAAAAAGATGTAAAATACATATAAAATAAAATAAGAAAAAGAATCTATTCTTTCTCTTCCTATTCTTTCTCTTATTTGATTTATTTTCATCGATTTATTCTCATCTAATTTCTATTTATTGGGTTGTCCGGAAAATTCGTGCCGATGTTGAAGGAAAATTGAAACGCAAAAAATTTAAATTCGAATGCTTGTCGAAGTTTATGGTGACACTGCTCCTAATAAATCATGTAGGGAATGGTTTCGACGTTTCAAGGATGGAGATTTCAAAGTTGAAAACAAGCCTCACTCTGGACAGCCAAAAAATTTGAAGACAAAGAATTAGAGGCATTATTCGAAGAAGAGTCAAACGCAAGAGGAGCTTGCAGAATCATTGAGGATAACTCAACAAGCTGTTTCTGTACGATTGAGAGCCATGGGAATGATTCAAAAACAAGGAAATTGGGTGCCTTATGAACTGAAACCGAGAGACGATTGAAAGGCGATTTTTCACTTGCGAACAACTGATTCAAAAACAACAGATAAAAGGTTTTTTGCATCGGATTGGGACTGGAGATGAGAAGTGGATATTCTATGACAATCCCAAGAAGAAAAAATATTATGCTAAGCCATCGTCAATCGTTGCTATCAACCTCAACATCAACACTACGGCCGAACATTCATGGTTCGAAGATCATGCTCTGTATCTGGTGGCATCAAAAGGGTCTTGTTTACTATAAGCTGCTGAAACCTTACGATTCCATTAAGAGCGATCAGTATCGGTTACAATTGATTCGTTTGAGCCGTGCATTGCGAGAAAAACGGCCGAAATACGAGTAAAGACATGATAAAGTTATTCTTCTTCATGACAACGCTCGGCCTCATGTCGCTAAAGTCGTAAAAAAATATTTGGAAACGCTCAAATAGGATGTCTTACCGCACCCGCCGTATTCTTCGGATTGCTCCTTCTGATTACTGGTTGTTTCGAAGGATGCAGCAAGTTCACCGGCTTCTTTCGCAGAAAATTGGCTCCAAAATTGGATCGCCTCTAAAGACGAGTTATTTTTTCGAGATGGAATTCGAAAATTGCCTGAGAGATGGGAAAAAGTAGGAGGCAGCGATGAACAGTATTTTAATTGATCTGTTCATTCATTTTGTTTTGAAATAAATGCACAAAAAAATGGACCGAACTAATTTGTATTCCCAATACATTTATTAAATTATATAAGTTAGTTGGCACAAATTTTCCGGACAACCCAATATAACATGTAAAATACATAAAAGATATTTAAAAATATAAAAACACATAAAATCATGCATAAAAATAAACAATATATAAAGTAGTAGTAATTATAAGTAGAATTTTATTCTCTAAAATCTGTCGCAAAAGTTCTCTCAAATCTATCGCAATTACAGATTTATTTGAGCTTTAAGGGATACAAAATGTACATATGTTAAATGTAGGTTTGTGGTCCATTTTGCGTGATGTTTGCAGAAACACAAAAACACATAAATTAAGATTCGTGAATAAGCATAATTGTGATTTGATACTGGAAATCATTTCGAAATTCAATTTCATCAGGATGTTTAATCATATAAACACAACGCATGATAACATTATGCTATTCGATAATAGAAAATTTGCGCAGAATACTCGACGAGAGATAGATTTATTGTTTCTGATTCATCTAGATTCATCTCGTCAGAGTGATCGAAATTGCTTGACCAAAAACCTCTCGTAAAAGCTGTGAAAGATTTTATTTCCATGATAACGCTGTGTGAATAGATAATATTGCCACAACGTTGGTGGATCATTCATGTACAGAAATTTTAAATATAAAAACTATTTTCAAAGAAGAAAAGATGACAATAACACAAATTCAACTTTTAATTTAAAAAAATTTGATTTATTAAAAATGCCAAGTTATGAAAATAGAAATTTCATGTATTTATCAGATTTATCGATTCAATATTTAAAATATTAAAAATTTCGATTCCTGTATGAATATTAAGCAAATGCTAATTTTCATGGCAGTAAAATTATAAGTATATACATATTTCTGAAAACACACAGAGTTTCGGCGGAATTTGAACCTAGACCTAGATTAAGACCTATGGGATGGTAACCTTACATGCTAACATCGCTAATCTTGAGCTATAATCGCACGCATGTGTAGACAATTTAAAATTCGACTGCTATTCGATTTCTCGTATAAATTATTGGGTGTATTCAGAAGCACGATTGCTCACTGAGCGATCAGTAAGCTCTTGCATCTGATTGGCAATTTCCATTAGATCTAAAAATATAGATCAAACAGGTACAGTCAGAACCTAAAAGGTTACAATACTTTTTTTTAAATGAATTTCGAAATGCAGCTTGCTCATCGAAAGATTGATTATTATTTGGATCCATAAGTAAACATTTCAACAAACTTATCTTTTTAAAAAAAGCGCTAAAAATATATGTGCTTCTTGAGCGAATAAAACCTAAGTATCCAACCCAAATAATAGTAGTTTTTCTTTAAGGATATTTTTATTGAAGGTCTTTTTATTCCAATCCAAGTAATAACAACTTTAGTTTTCTGTCAAAAATTACTCCTCGAAAAAACTAATGTACTAAATGAAAAATTAAAACCCAAATGCTACAATGTATTAACTAATCATATTAAATTCTATTAAATTAAAAAGTAAAATCCAAGTGGTACTATTTTTGTTATTTATTTAACTCTAATGACTTATATCATTCATATAGATTGGCTGCTACTTTTTTGCTTTCTGCTTTTTAAAGTGTGAAGTGTTCTAAAGGAGCATAATGATAATGTCTCGAGCCGAGACACTACTGTGTCTCCACAGACCCAGATCCTAAAATTAATTTTTCAAACAAACAAAAATAACTAATCAAAATCTAAGAAAAAACGTATATAGAATGTTTATTCCTAGGATTATAGGATAAAAACAATTAATACATTATCGACAAAATTATCAAATTAAAAGGTTTATTAATTTAATGTTCGTATAAAAACATTTATTCTATTGACAACTTAATAATATATATAAAATCAATATATTATATAAAAATTATTTAAAATAAATTTACAATAATAGACATAATTTAAGAAATTTTATTACTTTCTAGTTTATAATATATCACTATGTATGGCTTGGCTGGAATGTACGTAGACTACGCAGGACAGATACACAGCGAAAGAGATGGAAATACAAAGCTGCGGTGCATACAATGGCACTCCGAATTGCATCTATAAACCGCATCGCTATTGCATACCACAAATATCGAAATTGTTTCACGCCACTGATATATGTGTTCCTCCACCTCTCATATTCTTCGCACATCGTGAACTGTAATCGACTATAACCCCTATGGCGCCAGTTATGGTCGGTTTTCCTTATATCTTGTTAGCCAATATATTTACGTGACAGTTATATTAAAATCTTTCGACATAAATTACTGCATTTAACTTGTATTATAACAAATTAAATGCAATAATTTACAATTTTGCTAAAGTATTAAAAAATTTAGCTAGAAAATAATTTCGTTGAACCATCACAATATTGTGGGTTGTCCGAAAAGTTCGTGCCGACTAATCTGTATAATTTAATAAATGTGTACTAAAATTTAAATTTTTTGCGTTTCAATTTTCCTTCAACATCGGCACGAACTTTCCGGACAACTCAATAATTACGTAGAAATCTTGAGCACGATGAATAATACTACAAAAGATTTTCATAATTTTAGTAATCAGTTCGAATTTTCAACAAAATTATTTGAATAGCCTAACAAAATTATTTTCAGATCTGAATCCGAAAATTAAATTTTTTAATACTTTATCAAAATCGTGTATTTTCGTCGTTGCTATCTTTGAATGTCAAGGATTTATCAATTATTTTTCAAAAGAATAAAGCTATTCTCTCTCGGTTGCGAAAGTTGACTGTTTGTCTTAGAAAAGAATATTGTGAACGATTGTAGTATATAACTACGTCCGTTCGATGCAGCAGTATCATGAATACATTACGAGAAACGCGTGTGCAACATCGAGCTAATCTTGATAAATCTCCTTATATTACATGATAGACGACAGATGAGACGTGGCCGAAGCTAACGTCTATTGCAACACGCGCGGCGTATGCCCTCATTTTTTGCACGAGACGAATATATCCTATATTTAAAATTAGACCAATTTTTAACATGAATTGCACTAGCGGGGGAAATACGTGAAACTACAAAACAATTGCTATGATAGGATTTAACCGTAAAAAATAGAATGGGTCATTCGTATTTGCGACAGGAATCGAGAATTGACCTATCAAGTTATTTAGAAAATTCTTTCCACGCGAGAGATTATTGAATTCACAGATTTCTATTGTCATTTCTCGATTTTTTCAAAACAGAGAGAGAGAAAGAGAGAAAGAGAAAGAGGAGGGAGAGAGAGAGAGAGAGAGAGGAGGAGGAGGAGAGAGAGAAGAAGAGAGAGAGAGAGAGAGAGAGAGAGAGAGAACAAACAATAGACAAAATTGAGAATTTAGAAGATAATAAATATTGCAAATATATTTAAGTAAAGTAAAAAATAAAAATAAAATATCTACATTAAAATAGAAAAAAAACTTGTTTTATTTCTCCGTAAAAAAATTCATAAATTATTCTTTTAAAAAATATTTTAAAATATATCAAATTTTATTTGGACGTTATCCATTAAAGCATAAAATCGAAATAAGTACGCACTAGACGACGGGAATTTATTGCTAATTACTCTTCGAGTTTTTTTTTAATGTCGAGTTATTCAACGAATAATTATTATTACGAATGCGTTTATCATGGGTTTATCGCTATTATTTTTATTCTTCCTTTCAAATACTTAGCTAAATGTGTGTAGATATTCGAATAATCGCGGTATGAAAAATATGATTACTAATTGCCATGAGATACCTGATCCTTCCACAGATAAAAATCGAAAATAAAACTCTGATCTGATGTACATATATTGATTTATAAAAAATTAATTAAATATTAAGTATATTAATTCATTATTAAAAAAATATTTGTTATATTATTTTATAATTAATATTTCATTGTTAAATATTTTGTAATACAAAAATTTGTAATAATCAAAATATTAAACGAAACGTAGCAATAAATATACCTTTCTTTATCTATCACTTTTTCATATTGTAATTTGTAATTTTATAATATATATTAATAATAGTTTAATTCTAACAATAATTTTCCTCTCTTTCAATTCCTATATGGAGATAAGACTGATTATTTTAGTCATAATTCAGTTTCAAAGAATAATTATAGACAGTAATTATAGCCAGATGTTCTGCAAGTTCGAGTTTAATATTCTGCTCGATCACTAGTTTCGCAACTTTACTGATTTGCAAAATGCCATAATTAATCGACATTCAAATGCAGCGCAACAATAAATTCGATTATTATTATAATTCGGTTGCGGCATTTTGCTCATAACAATAATGTTACTTGTACAATAATGATCTACGCATAATACAAAAATAATTATTATTTTGATGCTTCATGATTTGACTCACTAAACTACATATGTATTGTATCATTAACGTATTATTGTATAACATTATTGAAAGAAATAAACTCTAAATAAATTGATTATATGTAGTGAAAATTAGTTAAAACAAAAATAATTATTTACATAAAATACGTTATATTTGATTTGATAGAATTTAATTCTAGGAAACTATTTCGATGAAAGAAATGTGATATGATAATATTCTTTTTCGAATTTTCGCAATTATTTATTATTTGAAATATTACTATCAAAATTCAGTTATCAAGATTGTTTCATTTCGTCCATTCGCAGAAATTCAGGTATATTTTAGCATTGACAGATCGATCACAGAATCGAAGTTCCACCAAGTCCAGGAAATCATGCTTGTCAACTGCGCGCACGTCGACGCCCGATGCAATTTCCGTACAATCAAACGGCAAACACGGATTCGTTATACGTTGCTCCGTCGTACCCTTGTAATTCCATATGCAAATTCTATGCTGCAAGCTCGAGCACATCGAGTCAGGAGATCGAATCAATATTGTACCGGAAAGGTCGGATGCTACATCCAGTCAAATAATTCACGACCTTATGTATGTCGCAATCATCAGTGCGTCAAGAAATATGTTGAAAAGTAACATTTCATAATTTATAAATTTAGAATTTCAAAATCGTCAAGACAAATAATCTCGCGAATACAATTAAATTTTGTTTTATCTTATCAGTACGCCGTAAAGACTGTAATGTATTGCTAGAGAAAGCCATTAGTCTTTTATCTTACTTTGTCGCGTAATGTTCATTACATATTCATTCACGTTTATCATTCAAACTACATAGTTAGTTAAATAATCCCAAATGTGATATGAGGAGATTTTTATAGGGATACAAATTCTACGGATAATTCCTTGCAAATAGATTTAATAGATGAATCGCTTTTTCTATCAACATTGTAAAGCGATTTATTTTATGTATAATGAGAAATTGATGTATACTTTTTCTAAAATATTACTTTTCAGTATTCGGGACAAATCAATTCGCAAAATAAAATATTTGAAATTGATGTAGATAGATAACAGTAAGCATAAACTACGTTTACACGGATAATTTTAATAACATCGTAATTATGAACTGGTCAATCATAGCTCTGAAGAATGGAATGACTGTGATTAGTCAGTTTCCAACTACGAATGTTATTAAACTCGATTAAGGTTGTCTGTGTAAAATGTAATCATAGAAGTCGCTAAAGCATGACGAAACTTCCAGGTTTCCATATATATCTGTCTATATAATCACCATCTGAACAACTGCAGAATCTGGTCGTTCATCTACATTAGTTAAATTATGGATGTAACATTATGAATTATATTTGATATGACAACGCAATTGGTTAAAGGTCAAATTATAGTTTGACATTTCAAAATTAATCTAGAATCGAAAGTTCAATAAAAAAAGTATGCCTTTGCAAGAAATGTTTTTGTACTTTAAGTAGATAGCAGAAATGTCGAAAATCACGATATAAAACTGCGGAAAATGGCTTCTGCAAAAAAAGCCGCTCCATTGGGAAGCCGTTGTTAAAAATTAAAACGAAATTCGTTCGTATAAAATACGAAACGTGAAAAAAAACTACACATGCGTGATAACAGTTGGACAGTTTAAAGTTTATAGACAAGCTACGGTAGAATTTTTTTCAGCAGAGGTTATTCAATCTTTTCACACACACACATGACACTCTTTGGATTTCAGATTAAAAGAGGTAGATTGTAGTGTTAGTAGTATATCATACAGTGAACAAATATTCGCGCGATGACGAACTTTATTGCACCGAGATATGTGCGAATTTTTTGCCAGTCAATGCGCTTCGCGAGGGATTGATAAACAGTCATTGCTCGCGACCTGTTACTGAGCCATTTTTTGCGCCCATTTAAACTGTCTCGCGCAAACGACGATGCATAAAGTCGCCCGGGATGTTTATCGATAAACACCGGGTATATTTATAATTTATTTTATTTTCTTTCGATTATCTGTCACCTGCTTTTCTTCCTAAATCCATTTCACAAAAATAATCTCTTCATTAAGTGAGGATAATCGTAAATGCCAATAATTATGCTTCTATTGAATTAGTTCATTATTAATGATAAGAATAAATATTTGTGCGTCTTATACATTGTAAAATATTGTGTATAAAAAGATACGATCATGTTTTAGTACTGAATCGAATCAAATCAAATCATTGAAATGTAACTTCTAATTAACAATTATTATAATAATTATTGTTAAATTAATTTTTAATATATAAATGATAAATGGATAAATGGATAGATAATAAATATATAATATATAAACACACAATAAAAAAGATTTCTATGTAAGAAAAATAATATTAATTATATACTGTTTTATTTATTAGTAAGAAATATGTTTTTATAGATTGTTAATACGTATAATTCGTATTCAAACTTCTTACATCCAAAATTTTCGAATAGTTGGGATTTGAATCATAAAAATTTAGAATTGAATCTCTAAATTTCTTGGAATGAAACCTCTAAAAAATTGTCATTATTGAAAAAGAGTGAAAAATTTACACCTTTGAATAAGAATGGCAAATTTTCATTCTTTTTTAATAGTGACAATATATTAACTCTTTTGGAATAAGATTTTACTTCACAAAATTTAGGAGAGATTGCCTGATTTTATTTATATTTTAATTTGTACATTTCTAACGAATAAATAAATGTATAATTAAACAGTCAGATATTAATACAAATACAACATATTGACTCGCTTTACTTGAATAAGATTATGTATACATATATTAATATTAATTTTAATATTATATTATCAAACTTTATTAAAAAGCGCTTCCGCCGTGAAGCCAACATAACGATAGCCGAACTCAATTAATCTTCTGTTTTTGTTGTATTTACTATCTATTTTTTAAAAACATTGCTAAAATCCAAGGCTTTATAAGATATGCTTCTCAAACTTATTTCATAATTGATGTTTTTGAGGTTTCTCATTAAAAGAAATTACTCGCAAGAAGTAATATTACTTTACTAAACTTCTTTAATTTTTTAATTTCTTTTACACATTATGTATATTTTTTTTAATTTGTCATAGCTCTTCACTTATATATTTTTATGACGGTATATGGTTTTTGTCATATGTCTTCTCTATTTAACACACGTGGTAGATGAAATATAATAATTCATATGATAATATATATTTTACAATGCTCAAAGCTTTCAATTTTAATAAAATTATTAATATAATAACAAAATATTAAAAAAGAAATTTTTGTTAGACTTTTAAATTAATATAATCAGATTTTTATTAAAATGACGTAAGAAAAAAACGTAATAAATCTAAAAAATATATCTATTCGTTTATAGGCAATGTGTATCACTCTTAGCAAAGCGCGGCATATTCATTTCTGATGTGTAGATGACAGACGTGGGTAGAGAGAATGGAAAATCGCCGCCCCAATCAATAGCCCGAGATGAACGGTGCAACGGCTATATTGGAATAGCACTCATGGCGTATAGACGCTTGGTCGGACCCTGATGAATTATTCAATGTTAGCCAAGTGGACCTCGATGTATTTGCTCCTAAAACCGAGTTCCGAAGCCCTATAACGAGTCATTCATTCGATCTCGTTCCTTGACCGAAACCGATACCAAATGCCACAACTCGCGACGCCCTATTGACCCTTAATAAGTCAGCTCGCACGCATGACTTAACGCCATCATCATTATTGCCCGATAACATCGCGCGAGGTAAACAAGAATCCACTTGCTTTACCGAATGTATCGCAAAAGTTTGTTTTGGAGAAGTTTACCATGGTATATTATAATAATGAATCAAATTATGTAATAACTTTCTCGCCTGTTTACCTAGTAAATATTGCTGGTAGCGTTATAAATCGTTTAAACATTCACTATTTAGAGACAGGTAAAACGAATTGTAACAGTTAAAGAGTTAATTATTTTATCAAAAAACTTTTTTTATTTTATAGAAAAATTATTTTATAGAAAAAACGTTTCAATTAAAATAATGAAAGTAATATCATTTAATTATTGAATAAACAATAATTAGGTTCTTTTGAAATAATAATAATGCTGAATGCTTTGCATAGAATTCATTATAGATAATTATTTTCTGTTATCAAATAAAGTTAATAAATAAGCTACAATATGTGAATTTAATTATACATATATCATTTTTATTTTAATATTTCTTCAAATTTAGATTTCATGATGAAATCTAAATTTATGAAAGAAATAGAAATATGAAAAAATGTATAGCTAACATTAGTTGCATTAATATGTACGAATAAATAAAAAATCATTATTATTTCTTATTACATCATAAATCATATTAAAACTGTTCTTAACTTGTATATCATTACATTATTCTTTCACAGTTCGTGCATGCAATATTTCAAAAATGTATAAGATGCAATAATAAATATTTATTTTAAGTGAAAGATTTAATAAAGGAATAATCAACACAAAAAGGATAATTGCATTACAATTATTCTTATTAGAAGTTATTTTTGCGAAATAAATTTAATAATAAATGATAGATAAATCTAATTTTTAATAATAATGAATTAATTGATAAATATAAACAAAAGAAAGTACGACACATAAACTGACTAAAACTGTTTTCGATTTAGGTCTCGAGTAAAGGACGATCGTTTTTATTTATTTGGAAACATTTGCGCGATACGAATGTCTTTTCCGATCAACGAATTTAATTAGATCGAGCAGTTCATTACGGCTGATATCGAATTCTTCATGATACAGGAAAAGAAAAAAATATCGATAATAATCGTAGCCGCAATTCGCGCATGTAATCCGTTTCGTCAATTATCACCAATAAATTGTATTTGGAACACGTTATCGGTGCTTTCATTATATAATCGCCTACGTACAAATATGGAAATATGCAATATGCCTCATACGAGAGAAAAACAGAGAAAGAAACAGAGAAAAAGAATACAATATACTAGAAATCATAACAATGTATATTCGATTATAGGATGCGTGCCGCTTCAAGGGAGCGTGTTATCTGTTTCTATTATACACAATACGAACTTTCATTCGATTGAATTATGATTAAATTGAATTATTGTTATCTTCAAAATATTACAAGATTAAATCTTTGATCGAATAATTTCAATATTTTTTTCAAATTCTTGAATCATCTTATGAACAATTAGATAATTAGCAAGTCAATTTAGTCAATTAAGTTTTGTGATACATCTTGTCTCATTCAATTTTTTATTATATTTTTTATGGATATCATTAAATAATATTATATTACTGTTCTATAAATTTCAAACTGTATATTTTTCAAAAAATGCTTTAAATATCGTTATTAATTCAATCAAATCAAATTTGATATCTTTTAAACTTGAATTTTTTTAAATATCCAAAAGAAAAAAATATTAATAAACAAAAATAATTAACCTTAGATGCGCTAGATGCGCTTCTACATTTTAATAATTCCTATTTAATTTTCTCCTATCTTCTAATATCATTAACGATGTTTCGCATTGCGGACTGAATTTATCCGAGTTTGTAACAAAATGCCTACATTTACAGTAACTTCGAGGATCATTATTAATTATACAAGAAAACAGCTCTGCTGCTGGCATGACAGTTGCCGATCTAGAATTTCATATTAATTAATACAACAGACGGGATGCCCTCATGCGCGTTGTTATTAATTTCGATGCGCGTTGACTCGTTCGTCGCAAACTGTTTCCGCATTATAACTTCGCTCGATGTTGAATTCACGAGAGAAGCGCACATTATTTTCTGATGTACTTAAACGTTATGGACTGCATTAATGATAATGTGCTATGTATTAAAATAATGTAAAATCGCTACTACATTTTTTTTTTAGAAAGTCGATAATATGAACGATCAGATTAAAAATAATCCCGTAAGATTTTAAGTTAAAAAGTTAAATTGTTAACATTAAAGTTTAATTATTAGTATAAGAAATTAATCACTGAAGAAAATATATAATACGTTTTAATTATATTTATTATTTGATTGGATTTGTTCTTTATATGACCTAACATCATATAACATAAAATATTAATAGAAAATATTAACAGTGTGATAATGTTTACTAGCGCAGTTAAAATTTAATATAAACTGTTAAATATATTCTATTTGATATAAATTTAAATATTTAATATAAATTATTATTCGTGTCTCAAAAAAACTTTAAAAAGTAACAATTTTTCTTTATCTTACATGCATTTTTCTTCTAATCGTCTATTCTGCTCCTTATATTGCTAATGTGTCAAGCTGGTCATGTTATAAATTTTAAGGAGTTTAATTCTACGTAATTACTAAAGTTTCTAAGTTGCCTCGCGAACACGAGAATAATTGCGGGACGAAAGGTAGGATAAGGAAAGAAGGAAGAAAGAACAGAACGAAAAGGATCCTTCGAAATTTTTCAAAATCGAGCTTTTTAAAACATGCCGACATTTTTCGATCGATCGTTATTTATTTGTACACGATCCCGACAGTGATGGTTCACGAGAGAATTAGAAGAAGACGAGCAACCGCTACGAAATTGATGACATTTTGATTTATGATACAAAGATGAAAATCCCACGCTGGGAAATGAGACACGGGAGGGTCGCGTCCCGCAAGATTCCCAGACGCCTTTATCCCATAGCGACGCCAATTTTTTCGATCTGCATCTCGATCATCATCGTATGTGTCACTCGCTTGTAAGAGAACACTCGCGAGAGTGCTTTCTCGTGAGATTTATGATGTCCCAATGCTGCGGAAAAATGCGGAGACCGAAAATGCGAGGAAAAGCGAATCGATCGTTTCGAGTGGTGTAGATCTACATTCGCTGATACTGCCTGTATGAAAACCCTGATATGAAACATACTGCACCGCACTTTTCATCAAACTGAATCCATCTTTTAATCCTATATACAGTACCAAAATGAATTTAAGAGTTAAACGAATTAAGAATTTAAAACCAATTATGAAGAAAAAAGATTTATTAATTAATACAGTTTGAATCTCATAATACTCTAAATATAGCTGTTGTAATTTTTATAATTTGACTGAGCGCTTAAAAACCTTTTAATGACAGCTATTATCTGTTGCAATTTTAATTTGATTAAGTTCACCGCAAATCATAATTCTTACTACAGTTATTCTGTTATTGACAAGTAGTCGAAGCCCTTCCTCCGGCAAGGACTCTTAGCGATACAAGGGATTGACGCGCTATTTCAGGAAGCTATAGTGATTACGCTTCGATCGCCAATAAGAGCTTATCTCGATGACGGCTTCTAAAGAAGACGCTTGTGTACACGTACATATACCGTTAGTAGCCGCCGCCAATAGCCTTTTCATCCCCTTGACCCATCCCTTGACTAAACTTACTCTAGGCTCGGTAAGTTATTACATCGTGAAAATAAGGGGAAAATTGGAAAACGATTTAGTCGTGAAAATGATGTCAATTACCGCTAGTGTTGACGATATCGATTTAGGAAAGGAAATGCGTTTCGCGGTCTGCGTCCTCCTCCCCAGCGCGATAGAATGCTTTTACGACACCGGTATAAAGAATGAATACGTCGAGGGACAATAATGGAAAATTTCTTGATGGTAATTTTCTAGCGATGTTATCAAGCAAAATTTATCAGACAGATAATAAATTATCAGGCAGAGACGAAGATAAGAAGAAATTAATTTATTGCGTTCGCAAGGACGGGAACTACGGAGTGCAATCTGATGAAACGTAACGAGGAAGTAATTCGTTGTGTCCTAGTTGGCGGAAATTTGTAAGGTTGCCTTTCGGAGATGAGTGATAGCCGTCGTGATGCAGTGATAAAGTTTGAAGGATGGATATGAATAAATGATGTAGGGATTTGTGCTTATCGAGTACCGGAAAATTTCTGACATCACAATTTCGTTTCTTAAATGGCTTTTTGTGCTTGAATGCGGATGTTTATGTGTATGTAGATGTATGTGTTTGCCTGCATGAGACTGTTATAATTTTCCCTAACTCGACATATAATCCTCAAATTTAGTTGAAGCAACAAGAAAATCATTTTATAATTTCATTTATTATTATTCAATTTAGTATAACATATTACGTTGATATGATCGCGTGAAGCAACCCTAACATACTTGATTAAATTTATTAATTTACTCATTAGAACCTTTATTTGAATTATTTGTTAAATTTATTGGTGCAATAACTCGATAATATACTTTTTTGTTTTGAATGCACAAGCGAAAGTTGCACGGCAAAGTTCTTATAATTTGCCAAGTTTTATTCGCTCACATTTTACTTCATGTAATCACGACTATCAACAATGTACAATGGCGTCAAGCCGTGGCCATCTATTTTGGAGCTCGCAGAACCATAACGGAGCGTGTTTACGCGGACTAATAAATTTCGTGAGTTACCGAAACTCCCTTCGAACTTTATGATAAAGCGCCGACGTCACCTACCGGTGGGTGTACAAGGAGTTCTTGCTGCCTCTACGAGGTCTTCTCGACTTCCGGGCGGCGCCTCCAGCATTGTCGCGCTGCCGGAAAATTTCTTTACGCATAGCAGGCTTAACGCTGGAAGAAACCACAAATAATGCATTATACATATAACTTCCAATTTCAAATCAAAAAATAAATCTACCATAATTACATTGTAAGCAACAAATGAAGTAAGCAGACATTTTACTTCTCATTGTGTGATACAATATCTCAAATAAGCAAGATGACATCAAATGACGTCTCAATAACGTTTTAATGATGTCCTTAATGGCAATAAGACATTACTTTACTATTTGAAAATAATAAAAACTAGAAAATGTATTTGTTTATATTGATAATTTGTATTTTAACTTATCTAATTCTATATAACATAATTCTATATCAAGTTTAAAAATGTAGTGTTGTTTATCTGTTTCTGTTAAGTGGACAAAATTGTAAGATAAGATTAAGTAGATTAATTTTGAATCATGGATGTTAATCACGAAAAGAATTTGCAAGTAAATTTGCAAGAAAGAAATTCCTGATTAAATGACCTCGTCGATGTAACTGCGGTATAATTAGGGCACACTGTAGAGAGATTGCTTAGCATTTTCAAGCAATGTACTCCGCTCGGCATTCAATAGCTCTTTTCTAGGAAATTGGAGACGCTACCATACATATTTATAGGTAGAGTCCTTTGGGAATTTGGGAAGTTATCAGAGACAGAGAGAGAAGGAAGGAGAGAGGGGGAAGAGAGGGAGAGGGGATGGGAGGGAGGGAGAGGAAAGAGAGAGAGAGAGAGAGAGAGAGAGAGAGAGACAGAGAGAGAGAGAGAGAG
>NW_012130081.1:1314406-1326806 GCF_000143395.1 Atta cephalotes
GAGAGAGAGAGAGAACTTAAAAAGATCAGAAATGTGCCTTTCTTATGCTCACGGGAACATTAATACCATTCAATGCGCGCGGTCAACTATAAAATTTCTTGTAATATTTAAGAAACATATTTTTGTTTATCTAATCAATAATATATTCTCTAAATTTTTTAAATCTCACCAAGAGAGTGAAAATGCCATATTTTTTGGAAAAGAATAAAAATATTTTACAAAGAAGAATGAGAATTTTTATTCTTTTTGATACACAAGATTTTATTTATCAAAAATCATTTATTTTCATTATTACAATTTTTCGCGTACATTAGTCTCCGATCGAAAACGCAATTTTCCATTAGAAACAAAAAATGCAGAGCACGTTATTCGAAACTAGGTCGAAACCAGAATTGAGAATGCATATTCCTTGCAATGTAGCAACACGCAGCAATACTGTGATTTATAAAATGATACAATAGTATTGTTAAACTAAATAGAATAATCCGGTTTCACCAAAAATTGAAAACTTTTATTACGCTTATAACCAGCTAATTTTACATCTATAATTTTATACTATTGTTTAAAATTTCATAAATAATAATGTATAAAATGTTTGATTACAAAAAACAATATATGTGATTACGAGTCATTTCAAGAAAAAATAATTCAAGTTTTAAACGCCGCACTATATATAGTTCTGTATCATACTGTACATACACTGTTATACGTTGTAACGTTAATATCAAACTGACTTGCAATTTTATGGATTCATGTATGATTTTTTAAAATAAAATTATTTAATCCGTAAATGGAAACGTGATTTATTGACTCACCCCGCTTTACGTCCCGCCACGTGTTCGTGATTTCGCCGAATCTGCCCAGTCCGTTTGGTGTCCGTCCATATATTCCTCTCACATCATTCAGAGGTTCGGTTTTTCTCGACCCTGCAACAATAACAATTGTTAATTTTCATTAACATGCGTTCATAATCATTTGTTTTTTACAATATTATTTATATTATTTATATAATATCTTAATTAAAATCTTTTTGAAGATTTATAATTAAACTCTAAAAAAAAAAGAAGAAATTTTCTCTCAAATAATATGAAACTCAGGATATAATTGAACACTATACGTGCGCGCATAGAAAACATACGCGCGAAGAAAACATGGTTAAATTTAGAATTTGCAAAATTTACATATGAGTTGACCCCAGCGATTAAGTCTTTAAAGTCTGATTTTTTTTAAATATGACGAACATTATAGTTATTTTTAAATACAAAAATTAGATCAAAACATAAGAATTAACGAGTTTAAAATGACAGATCCAATATAACGAATTCAAAAAATAAAATATTATGAAATTGTAACTAAAAATATTTTTTATATGTGATTTTAAAAAGAATATTTAAAAGTCAAATATAAGCAGAATCTTAAAATATTATGTGTACAAAATTAAAAAATATGTATACAGTTTCATAATACATTATTATTATAATTATTAATGTACAAAATTAAAAAATATGTATACAGTTTCATAATACATTATTATTATAATTATTATTATTATAATTATACATATATTATTAATATTATAATTTTTTATCAATAAAATTGAATGTTTATTGGTAATAAGACATATATTGATAAAAGATATATAGATTAAAATATATAGATTAAAAGTTCTCGCTTTATAAGTATCAAACGAAAAATCAATTATCGTGTGACGTCAGAAACATTTCGCACGTGAAACTTCGTAAATGCATCGCAAAATAGTACACTTGCGATAGTCAGCCATTCTTGGTCACAATGACTTTTCCCACAAACATAGTACATAGGTACTTTCCAGCAAGAGAAACAGATGACAGTATAACACAGTGAATCATTACATTCTTGCTGTTTGCCAATGTTATTTGCTATAAAGGTGAAAATGATTCACTGTATTTCACTTTGTTATCTATGTCTCTTACAGGGGGAAAGCACCCAATATCTAGACCGAGTATTCGCAGTTATTTGTGGAGTAGAGTTCAAGGTGCACTTAGAAAAGAACTCGTTTTATGTTTTGTGTTCTCTTCTACTTGTATTCCTTCCGTTCTCTCTCATTCGCGTTTTTCTTCTCACTCTTTTTACGCATGAAAAAGAGAGAACGCAAAGAGCGCAAAATAAAATGAGTCTTTTTCTGTATGTGCACTCATTCCTCAACACATTTAATCTAGATATACTAAATCCAGTTTTTTCCATATGTCGAAACTCCATTTTATTTCGTGAGATCTACGGAGATTACATTCGCTTCCGCATAGCAACTAAACGCGACACAATTTGACACGTTGCACATACAACAAATGCATAATGCGACTACCTGCATATGCATGAAGTCACGAAACATATATATGTGCACGTACTGCGATGTATGCGCGTCCAGGAACACAAGAGGATAAACTCGAGCACCAGGTAAACAACCGCGCACCACAAAATGCCGGAATCGCTTTGGAACATCAGAACGTTGTAACTTAAGTTTTATTGCTCTGCCGTAAGGGTAATAGTAATAAAATAAAAAATTCACCGCAACCACCAATTTCGCAGCGGAATACTTATTTTCCTTCATACATTCCTTGTTGCACTCGATAATAAAATTCTCCAGAAATGTTAATATGATATTATCATAAAATTTATTTGTTTTGCTAGAACTTTTGCACTTAAAACGAGATAAATGTATATTTGAAGCATGGAAAAAAGGAAAGCGGAGATTTTGTATGCAAAAAGTGCAAACAAAACAAATAGATATTTTTATTTACAAAAAAAAATTATGATTTTATGCAACTTTTCAACTTACGAGAGAGAGAGAGAGAGAGAGAGAGAGAGAGAGAGAGAGAGAGAAAGAATAGTAATTTATATCAATTATACTGAGTTTACAGTTAACTTCAGTCACGATTCTCCCGGTCACTATAATAAATCAACTAGTTCAAATAGTTTTCGTAATTCAATCAGACCACTATTACATTCTCGTAATTATTTCATCGCTCGTCACGGTGTGTAGCAGACAAGCGTGACTTTTACACTGAACGTTCTCTGCTGCGGCGCCAATAAAATGCGGCCGACAGCCGAAAGTACTTTATGCGATTGTCAGGCGCGAGTTAACGCACTCGGGAATAACGCGTCGGTAGGTGAAATTGGTCGTAAATTCTACGGTTCAGAAATCTTTTTATCTCTTAATGTAGCTCTCCCACGTCGTTTCATGCGATATCTACTACTACCGTTACAAGATAAGGGATGCCGCATCCTCCCTTCTTAATCTCCACTTTTTTACCTCGTTTTTTGATGCGCCAACCCAACGGTCGATTTCTTTAAGCACATATTTTTTTCTCGACGCGAATACTTTTCTTACATTATTATAACCATTATTCGTCCGCAAGACGTTTGCAACTTATTACGTATTTGCGAATATTTCCAAGATTGTTACGTATTATAATTTAGAAAAACAGAAAGCTCTTGTTATTCAAAATGTAGAGTAATTTACGTAAAAACTCTGCGCCAATAGCTGACTATAACTGGATTATTGATCGGTCGAAAATATCGTATATTTGCGTAACATTGCGTCATAGTATCGGAAAAAAAACTGTATTCATTTCTGCGAGAGAAATATATTTTTCCTAAATAATTATTGGCGTGCAATGTTTGGAAAATGTGTGAGATATGTGTGTGTGTGTGTGTGTGTGTGTGTGTGTGTGTGAATGTGAGTGAGTGTGTGTGTGTGTGTGTGTATGCGTGAATTTGCTACCTTTATCCTTTATACTAGACTTTTTCTTTCTATTATTAAATTGTTATAGCTATAAAAAAAATTGTATTTTATTAACAAATAAATTGTAACATTGGACAGAATCAGTTAAAAAGCTTCAAAAAATATGATAGCCAAGAGAAGAGCGTTAGTTAGTTTTTATGCTTTTTGTTTTTATAATGTAACAATAATTTTTTGAAAGGTCAATTAAATTTTTCAGGAAATTAATAATATTTAATAAAAATGCCTATTATATTATTATTATATAAATATGATATTATAAAAAAGAAATATATTATTAAGAAATATACTAACTGTCAAACACATTATTCATGTATGAACTTATTTCCATTCTCGAGAGCATTCTAGAGAGCATTATTTAAATATAAATGACATCAAATTCTCTTCGAAAAATTGGTGTCATTTATATTTGAATGAAGGAATTTTCTTGGAAACAAAAGAGTAAAAAGCATTATTTTTTATGGCAATTTAAAAAAAATAAAATTAAATGTCATTTGTATATGGATGACATACAATCAATGTGCTTGTGATCGATGAAAAATTTAAAAATAATTTTTATATAAAATTTAGATAACTCTCTTTTAAGAATATTATATAACTCTACTAAATCCTTCCGTGACATAATATGTTTATGATTTCCCATTGGCACTGAATATAAACGGATATGACAAGTAGACCGCAGGGACGTTCAAAGAGAATGTAGATATTAACATCTAAATCCCTATTACATTTCCAACTCCTGCAGAAGCAATTTCAGACGTCAGTCATGATAAAGAAAATTGTAAAAAGAGAAAATAAAAGAATTTTTAAAACAAGTTAAATAAGATATCAAGAAGTCTAAAGTAAGAAGTAATTGAGAATAACAAAGAATATAAACCTTGACAAAATTATCCGAAATAATTAATGTTCTTTAAAAACGTACTTAGGTTTTATTTTATATTATCGTTTTGATGCAGGTGATGGAAGATGTAAAGCATTATAAAAAAAATTAATAAAGATGTTACAGAGTCACCGATAAGCGGAAATTGGCACGAAGGAAATCGATTGGTATTGCGGAGAAAAGGGAAGAAAAATGCTAGTTGCATCACAGTAGAAACTACATTTCTCCGTCATGTTACTCTTTTCTCCTAAAAACGTTTTGTTTTGGTGCATCACTTTTTATCCGATGGAATCGACGCATTTATTTGAACTTTGCGAGATACGTACATACTTGAAAGACGCAATACAAGAAAAAGGAAGAGCTTGTGACCCAGGTTACAATGTGAATATAAAGCAGCCGATGCAATAAAAGTTATAAACCATTTCTTTCATACGCTTTTTCTTCGTCTAGATATACAAACTTCGTTAACGAGTTAAGAAAATCTAAAAACAAAGACTTTGCATGATGACCAGTATCGTCGAGGAATTTTGAAAGCAGATATAAATTAAACAATGATAAAGAAAAAAATAGGTGCAAATCATAAAAAGAAAAAGGCCTTTTGTCCTTGCGCAAAAAATGAATTTACTGGCCTTTGTTTAAATCTGCAGAAGAGAAGAAGTGCATGGATGAGAGACAAATAATTATACAGTATAATTAATTAGATATACACTTTGCATATTTTCAATAGTATAAATAGATAAAACATGCTGTTAATATAAAGAAAATAAAAGAAATTAATTAATTTTAATGTAAAAAAAAAAGAAAAATAAAATAATATATCAAATGACATATATAAGCTGTCAATTATAATATCAATTTATAATAATCAATTTTAAATCATTTAAAGTTTTATTTAAAATTTTGTCTTAGAATTACGCGATATTAAATAAAAATATTTTTACATTTTGCGTTCCAGTATCGTTCCTTCATTGATAATAATAATAATATATAAAGAATAATAACAAGTATTTATTTGATTATCATTTGTCATTTTTAAATTTTGCAATTTCAATGAATGAAAAGATATTCAAAGATAAGATATTTTTCAGTAATATTTTCCACTGAGAGGTAATGAACCGTTTGACAGGTGTCATAAATCTTAAAGAGCTTCCTTAAAGAGTTTCTTATCACTCAAAGGTAATTTCACAAAAGCAGAACGTCCTTGATGCCACGTACACAGTGCATCTTGGAAATTAATCATAGACTCTTGAATTTGTCTATTGAGGGCAAGTAATCCTTGAAAAATTAAAATATAATTCAGCCACATTAAGAACTGCAGTGTGAGGAAAGAACGATTTCTTGACAACACAGTTTAGTTGAGGTAATAGAAAGCAATGAAATTATTAAATAAATAAAATTAAATAAAATATAAGTAAAAAATAATTGTTAATATGAAAGCCGATATTAGAAAAGTGTATAAATAAAAGTTTACTACAATCGTATTTAAGTATTATAAAAACACGCCAAATTACAACATTAAAGTGAAATGTGCCGTATGTAGTCAGATAAACGCAGTTAAGAAAAGTGGTAGTTTTAAAATAACGCGTCTGTATTATATATGTACATTACAATTAGTTACATTTAACGTCGTCTTCTTCATGTGCCTTATCCGTGAAGAATGTTGACGATCAGTAACATAACTTTCACTTTGCCTATCACTGTTCTAAAGAGAGATGTACTGAGCCCAAACCATTGTCGGAGACAAATTCTTCAGCCACGATGTTCTCCTCCGACCGGGATCATATTTTCCGACAAGTTTGCCTTATATTATAAGATGCAACAAGTGATATTTTTGATTACGCATTACATGCCCGAAATATTCCAATTTCCTTCTCTTAATAGTGTCAACGATCTCATCTGCTTTTCTCATTCTCCAAAGCATTTCTGCGTTATTTATTCTATCAGTCCAAGAAATTTTCAATACTCTGCGATAAATCTACATTTCAAAAGCTTGTATTCTCTTATACAAGAGTCCAAGCTTTTACACCATATAATAAAATACTGAAAACAAATCCGAACTCGTAGACCTGCTTAATTACAGCTAACTCGTCAATATTCTCCTCATCTTTCGGAACGCATTCCGAGCGTGTTAATTTAAGTGGTAAATATCACTTTATTTTATTCTCATTCTTGTATCACATCCCTTTTTATAAAAACTTCTTATCTTTGTGTATCCTTGTGTATCCTTCACCTAAATCACTGATCATAATTTAGGAGACTGAATGCTCTTTTGTCTGACATTTCGCCTGCGCACCATCTGAACTAATAGTCAATCTGTTGTATAAGCTAGGCAGTCATGTAACACGTATAATGTTTCTAGAGATACGCGTTTTCAAGAGATACGCGTGGAAAATAACAATGTGTTTAAATTAGTGTATTAATAAATTATTGCGCGTTCTTTATATTATATATAATTAGAAATTATTTTATCGTTTACTATTACATTGTCATAGAAAAGTATATTTTATATAAAAAATAAATTAAAATTTTTAAAATTATTACAACTTAAAGGAATTATAAATACAACACGATAATAAATTTACGTAGGACAATCTAACGTGAAGAATGTTATGCTGTTCCACCAACAAGTAAGAGACGATATTAGATTTCGTGATAAATGTTGCTCGAAATTATACGTTAAACGCAATTCAAATTCATTACACAGCCTTGCACTTAGCTGGAAACCCTGTAATTTGCATATTTCTCTCTGTAAGATTATTCGTCTCATCACTGAATACGTCGTACAGTTAGTTGAGCACAGGACAATGTCACAGAAATTTACATTTTATTACATTAGCAAGTATTATGTCATCCAACGTTATTTTAATTTTTCTCCCGATTTCTAGTAACAAATATACATTAGCATTAAATGTTTAAAAAGTTTATTCCTTTGCATCGTACATAGTATTTTTCAAGCAGAGATTTAATTCGACCAAGAGAAACACGATCCCATTGTTGAGACAGACCACAGAATTACCATAGCAAACTTAGTGAAAAGTTTTTAGTAGAAAGCAATAACCGACCGTTCTGTGAGAACGTTGCGAGAACGCCTCCCTAAATGTATTCATTTGAAGAGAGACAATGTTCCTCTTTTTAAAAATTCACTTAATTAACCACGAAGATACAAAAGGAGATGAGAGAAACTAATAAGCTAATAACGTTATCAAAATTTCTTAGTCTTTATATAGGAAAATGAAAAAATTGTAAATATAATTATTTTTCTTTGCGAATATATATACAGCTATACCTAGAATAATACTTAGGATTCATTTAAAACAACTGCGTAAATAATATAACATCTAGCTACCCCCCCCCCCCACATTATATAGCACATTATTATGTAATTTATTCATTAAGATTTGGTTAAGTGGGGAGGGGGGGGAAGGACAGTTATATAGACGTGCGTAAACCAAAGATAAAGAACACACTAAGAGTTTTACGCTATCCACGTTTCATATTCTCTAAGTTGTTCTTTTTAAAGCCGTCTCAGTAGATCTCTTCGGTGATGTTCGAAAGTCTTGAGAGCTTCTTCCTCGAAAATGTAATTGGGCATCGACTAGAGATTGAATGTGCGTCGAAGAATAAAGTAGTTAATGGAATTGATACATTTCAGACAACACAAAATTTAAAATCTTTAAAATCTTTTTGCAATTCATATTTTTTCAATTTTTTATTTCACTTTTTAAAGGTTTAATTAATTAATCACGAGGACATGAAAAGGGAAAGAAATTAATAAACTATATTACTGAAATTTTTTGATATTTATATAAGAAAATGAAAAAATTTTAAATATAATTATTTTTCTTCGTAACATACAGTTGATAATTTGTAGAATTTATTTAAAAAAGTAAATTTTGAAGAATAGATATATGATCTATATGCCTTTGGCAACAATCAAAGATAATAATTTCTCAATAATCATTAAGAAACACTGTAATATTTATTTTTTTGTTGTTAATATTTATTGTCATTTATATTTATAATCAATTTCATTTACCAGTCAACAGACTGCGTAAATAACCAAAGACAAAGACACATAAAAGTTTTATATACTACTCACGTTTTATGTTCTCTAGATTGTCTCTTTTTTAAGCCGTCTCAATAGATCTCTTCGGTGATATTCGAAAGCCTTCAAGGCTCCTTTCTCGATGTAACTGGGCACCAACTAGAGACTGAATGTGCATCGAAGGATAAAGTAGCTAATGGAATTGATACATTTCAGACAACAAATAGTCTAAAATCTTTAAAATGTTTTTTGGATAATTTTCACAAAATGTTTTTAAGATATATTTTAGACGTTTTTAAAACATTTTGTGTCTCAATTTTGGACTTTGTCTAGAATCTCACGGATTAATTACCGCGACTATATATTGCTCGATATATAATTTCTTCTGATATAATTTTTATTTGTTGTTGATTATAGAATTGATAATAGCTGACTAACTTAGCCGTATTACATACCCATACGAATTTAGCGAAAGACATTGACAATAACCTTGGTAAATTTATAAGCATGAGGAATATGTAAGTCTCCACATTTACAATTGTTAAGCTTATTATAGATAATTAAATTAACAAAAAAAGTGTCGTTTATAATTTCAGCTATCCTTCTTTTCTCATTGACTGAAGGGGGGGATGATCAGAAATTATATTAAAGTACAAAATTTTTTTTATTAGTTTAATTAACTGATAGGATAAAAATTAATTAATCAACAGGATAAAAATTCCACATCCGCGAAACAAGTCGTGCTACATAAGTATAGAATTAGAATATTTTTATCATTTTAATAATACTTTTGTGAACATTAATTTATTCTAGTAACTAGTCAAGAATTTTAATTATTGGCCAGTTAAGTGCTTGTTTAGATAATAACTAAATAGAAATCTAGCTAATTTTTAGGCAGTTATTAACCAGCTTCTTGCCAGTTTCTAATGGTCATAAATAAAATTAATCGTAAAACAAAAATTGAATAAAACGTATTTGTTCAGTTTTTGGCCAGTAATCAGTTTTTCCCAGATATTTTTCTATTTGAGTTGTAGCATTAGAAATTATTGACCTAGACATTTTTAATATTATATATGCTTTTTAAGTTATAAATATCAATGTAAAATACAATACTTAGTTTTGTAACATTTTGTAAAATTTAAAAGTTCTCACTCAACACCAACATATATACACATTTCGTAGAATGTCAAGGATATTGGATGCGTCCTGTTTTCTAAAACAGGACTTGTCCTGTTATAAATTCAATAGACTTCAATCTAAATCTTACTATATATATCTGCTATCTAAATCTTACTATATCCGCATCCCGCAATAAAATCACAGTTTTTCAAAATCAAAATTTTTTCTAATAAAAAGGTAATAATGTTTTCAAAAAAATTGCGCATTATGATAATATGATAAGTTATTTTATAAATATAATATTATAGGTATTATTGGGTTGTCCGGAAAGTTCGTGCCGCAAAAGATTTAAATTTAATAAATATATACTAAAATTTAAATCTTCTGCGTTTCAATTTTCCTTCAAAATCGGCACGAACTTTCCGGACAATATTTTATACATTCGATGTTTTTATAGTATTTGGTATATTTAGACAACACAAAAGTACAATAATTATATTTGATTTTATTAAAAACTACAAATTATTAGTGCTGGTTTCTAAATCTTTTGTACGGATAATTTTTGATTTTACTAACAACTACAAAAATTAGAGTTAGTTTTTAATATTAAATCTTTTGTATAGAAAAAAGGCACGTATTTTAACTGTTCTAAAAAGACAATTTTATAAATCATTATAGTGGAGATAATTAGAATAGAAAGATGCAAATACAGTTATACCTTCGCTGATATAAAAAAAATGCAGTTTTTATCTTTTCGAAGTCATTGCTTTAAAATCTAAGCACTCCGAAAAAAAAACAGATTTTGTTTTTTATGCGCACTTTTATTTATCATTTTCTTCTACGGAAATTCATAAATTAACTTCCATAACCCGAATATCTTATTTTCTAGGTTTGTGTATTATGTCTCAATTACGTGTACATTATTATTCTTCGATACCACTTTAATTATATTTTATTTTATTTCAGCCGTATATATTTATATTTTATATTTATATTATATTTATATTTTATATAAAACTTTCTACGTTATTTTTTCACTTATTATAATAATTGTAGAATTAATTATTATTGTATTTACATCATTTTTAAAATACAATTTTTTAATTTTCAACAATGTGTATCTTGTACATAAGTTAAAATATTTAAGAATTCTAAACTTCAAACTTTTAAATTAAAACTTTGACCATATATATATGTTTCATTTTTTAATATATATGTATATATATATATATATATATATATATATATATTTGCAATAAAGAAATAATAAATAACATCCTCCACAGTATTTTTAATTTTTTAACTTTTTTTATTTTATTGTTAGATTTAAATTGAATAAAATATAATTAAGAGACTTAATTATTGACCTGATTTTCGTTTAAGTTATTTTATAATTAATTACGTAAAAGTATTTCTAGCGAATGTACATTTCGAAAAATCTTTTTAACCACAAACATAATTTCTGCATCTTTGACGCAAATGTCTGGCTTTGCATAAATCGCTTAGAATTTGTTACGCGTGCATGTTTCTGCTTCGATACAAGCATACGTATTAAAAGCGTAGTGACATAGAGATACATACGGATTTGAACAAATACGTCAGCAGTAACTCTGATATATCGACGGATTATAAATTCGGCGGCGCCACTGAAACAGGATTTTCCTTCTCTCTAACAGAATCCTTCGGTAAGGAAATTTTGCTGTCGTAAAACTCGTGCATTCCAAGAGATGGGCCGCCACAATGACGAACTTCTAACTGCGTCTTACGTTCAGAAAACGATCATCCGCCATTTGCCATCGCGAAAAGTTCTTTATATGGTAAACCATTATTTCACTTTATGTAGCCGCGTTAGTAACGCGTAGTAACTACAATAATGATCTAGAGATGAGATTTTATAAGAATTCTTCCAGATTATTTGGAAAAAATGTTCTGTTACGAGAAATTGCTCTTTTTTACGCAATTTTTAATATACAATAAAAATGTAATTTTTTATTAACAAAGTTTCAGTCAAACTATGAAAGTAATAAAAAAATAAGCGTAAATAAATTAAGTCTAGTGATTATAAAACTATTGTAAATTATGATATAAAAATCTATTTAATAATAATGTTACATATAATGTTCTATATAATGTCTTTTATAATGTAATAAAATATTTAAAAATATATTATTTTGTTAAAATAAAAATGTCTATCATATATATATTTTTAAATACATAGTGCTTTTAAACCCAACTCGACATTTTGGACAAGAATGTGGATCTGTAAAATTTACAGCATCTTTTGTCCACCTGATAAACGGTGCTGGATTCTCGTGAGAATCTCACAATAATGGAGTAAGCGCATTGTGGCGAGCACAATGACAATCTTGTCTGAACATCTTAATAAAAACGAGTATCTTTAGCGATTCAACGGAATTTGTGTGAACACATATCAGCAAATAAAAACGTTATTAAATAATGAAGTAGTACATATCCATATAATGTTTTGGAAGTATTTTATATTTACAATATATTCTCTCTCTCCCTTTCTCTTTCCCTCCTCCCCCCCCTCTCTCTCTCTCTCTCTCTCTCTCTCTCT
>NW_012130081.1:1327196-1331067 GCF_000143395.1 Atta cephalotes
TGTTCTCTCTGTTTATTTCTTGTTTTTTTTTAATCGTTATATAATTTAAAAAAAAGAATCGCTATATTATATATAAAAGAATATTTACGTTTATAAATACTTTATAATTTAATTTTTTTAATCCAACTAAATATCATTAATAATTTTATGACACATTAATAATTTTATGACAAAAAGATAGATAAACCACATCGAAATATTTACTTTGTAAAGATTGATAATATAAAAAACATCAACCAAAATTTTGATACTATATGATTCTTTCAGATATCATAAACGACTTATATAATGCGCAATAGCGTAACAGCGCAAATATCACAGAAATGTGCGAGAAATATTTAACTTTGTTCAAATTTTAAAGACGCATCTTGAGAGAATTTCTATTGAAGAGAAATATTTAACTTTGTTCAAATCTTAAAGACGCATCATTTCAGAGAATTTCTATTGAAAATATGTTTCCGCCCTAGTGGCGTGCCAACAAAAATTATAGATGAATGACAATTGTATCCGTTGCAATTGCATTGCAATTGCAGATGTTTGTAAACGTCATAGTAGCCGTCAAAAGTTTTCTGCACGGAAACTTTTCGTTTGGGGAAATACTTTAAGAAAACTTTGATGTAACATCGAGAATGCAGCAGTGGAAGTGTTACAGAATTTATGAAGTCTCGACAATGTGACCTGATGCTATCCTCGTAAAGACCTTTCTTCTCCTTACTTCACTTTTTCCAAACTTCCCCGCCATTTCTTCTGCATAACGATGGAACTGGAAGAACCATCCGCAATTGAGAGAAGATCGATTACAATAAATGGGACTCGCCCATAGAAGTTCTAGCCCTTGGGAAATTATAGAAATTCTGACAGTAAAAATTGAATTCGATTACGACGTTAATGAGCATTGGATTTATATTTAAAAAATCGACAGTGATACTACAAAGAACTCCTGCGCGATGGTTGGTTCCTGAATATAACATACCCGATCGAGAAATGAATTAATATTATATTGAATTATATTGAATCTATATTAAATCCGCAAGTATTTTATTTAAAGATACTATTATTTATTTTTTTATTTGCAGTGGTAGATAAATATCATAATTAAAAAGATCAAATGCGTACAAATGTCATCGTTAGAATAATATTGATTGCACAGTTACATCGTGTCAGTTATTATTAACGATAGCCTGCGGTTCCAATATCTGCGGTTCTAAATGCGGTTTTGAATTTGTAACTGTTTTATCACTGTCAATCCCAATGCCGAATTTGTTTATGTCACGATGAAACCGCACGACTTTTAATATTTTTTGTTCGATGCCTGAGATAACGATGCACATAACGATGGACATTAAATAAAATTGATGTTTATTAGATACATAATACATAGAACAAGATTATCTATTATAAAATAAATAAATAAATAAAATACGCTACGTACCATTTTTACCGTTTGATTTTCTGTCATACTTTATATCTGTTTCCTATATTATTACTTTATATCTGTTTCCTATATTATTTTTCATATAATATTAATCACATTGTAAATAAGAATTGTTATAAAAAATTTAATTATTAAACAACATAAATATGAAGGAAAAATAATAAAATAATAATGCTAATACTGTGCCACATTTTAAAACTTTTTTTATATTTCATATGTGATATGTGTGTATTAATTCTGGTAGATTTTTTTTTGTAAATTACGAATCCGTAATTGAAAATGTTCTAACACATTAGATTAAACAAAACACGCTTTTTGCCATTTTTAAATTGTTTTTAAAAAATGAGATGTATATAAATAAATTTATTAACACAATATAATACATTTGAATATACGTATAACTATATTACACTGACGATTGGAAATAATATCGCTTTATTTAATAATTCTATTTTTACACGGAAAAAAATATTTAATTGAATTAACTGAAATTCTGTGGAAAATGAACGATCCAGAATTTTGGTTGAAATAACCAATTCCAAATCTACCAGAATTCTGTTCGAAATAACTAGAATTCTAGTAAATTTAACCAGAAGTCTAGTAAACTTAACTAGAATTCTGGATCATTTATTTTCCACCATCAATTCCAATTAATTCAACCAAATATTTTTCTCCGTGAATAATTTTAATTTTCCAATTTTAATTAAAAATTTATTAAGCGTTTATTTAGCTATTATTTAGTTTTAGCTATTATTTAATTTTATAAAGCACAAAATTTTATGACAAAAATGGATTTAAAGTCAATTTCTGCGCCTATTGTTTTGGGAATTTCTTATTAATTTTCCAATATCCGCGTATACAAGATAGAACGGGTCCGCTTTCAATTTCGAGATTCTAGGCCTCAACTTCCAATTCCTCCATTACGGTCGTTCTCATCGTTCGCGGAAATCTGTTTAGCCGAGGTCACCATGACGAGCTTGGCACACTTCCTCGATCTTCCCAAGTTTGCTCGGACTAAGCTGCCAAATTGGCTACCATTACTCATACGTGAATCGCGAAAAATAAAACAATCAGAAACAACAATAACAAAAGACTAATTACACATAGATACAGAAATTAAAAAAAAGAGAATAAAAAATTAATATCGTCTTAACTGACGTTGAATTATCGGTGATGTTATATGCTATTAAAAAAAATTTTTGTTCAAGCATTTATATAAATAAAATAACATGCACAAAGGTAACGTTTTGTCAGCGTCAATACAACATATAAAGTGATTCCTTCTCTCTATATCTTGAAAAAAATAAAGAGCTGTCAAATGTTGTGTCCATTTGTAATGTAACTTTTGTGAAATACAACTTTCTCGTTGGAATAGCATTAGCTTATGGAAGATACAAATCATGTATCACATTGGAACGTGAAAATGCAGACTGGCATATTGGATGTGCATTTGTGACAGATAACATACACCTTTTTTTTGTTACTGCACTGCGTCATCTTTATGTGTCGGTAGCTTATGATTCTTGTTACCACGCTTTCTTCTCTTAGTTTACGTCGACGTTAACATTTTCAAGAACATCACTTAAAAATACTTTTTTTTCCACTTTAGCTCTTTCCAGCATTTTTGCGTCAATGATAATGAAACTTTTCACGTTGAACTATATTTTAGCGAGTTATTCTACCGTAACTTTTATTATGGAGAAACATCCTTTACTACATTATTGTAGTATGTACTCGTAGCATTAGGTACATCGGTGTGCATGAAATAAAGAAACGCATACAGTACTAACAATTCGCAATAAGCAGATAGCGTAAATAGAAATCGCCCGTACCGCAACTGCAGTAGTAATGTCCGCTAATAGGCAAACAAGAGAGTCGCGTCTAACTCTCGACTACTGCCAGAGGTTTCGATTTTTCTTATTACAACTGCATTGTATGATTCAATATGCATTTGAAAATTACTCGCATGAATTTTCTAATAATACTAGCTTGCGAAAAAAAATTGTTTTAACAATTTTAGCTATTTTTAATGTATTTTTATTCGCTGAACACAAATTTGTTTTCCAAACTTGGAAAGATCAAGTCACAATTTTAAGAATATAGCATGAAAGAATAAAACATGAAAAACTTACAATTTTGAGAATTTTTATAACATTATAATATCGACAAGAAATTAATTCTCAAAATGTCATTAATTTCACACAATAGCATCGACTTTTAGCTTTAAAATGCGTTTTGTTTCATTTTATTTTTCAAAATATAGCCGTTTAAAAATATAATCATATTATATTTTGTGAATTTCACATTGTTCCTTTATTTAATCTATATTTTTTTTTATTTAAAACATTTATTTTTCACATATTTACACACACACACACACACACACACACACACACACACACACACACACACACACACACACACACACACACACAC
>NW_012130081.1:1332134-1343475 GCF_000143395.1 Atta cephalotes
CACACACACACACACACACACACACACACACACACACACACACACACACACACACACACACACACACACACACACACACACACACACATGCACGCACATATACCTATACACAGAATGGGCAGAACGTTCTGTCGATTAGACTTTGAGATTTTATAAGAAATTAATTTTGACCAAAATGTTTCCTGTAAATATGTGTTGAAAAATGCTTTCTTAAAAAGTAAGCGCCTAAAAAGCGCCTCTGAAATCACACATTTTTTACATCATCAAAGAAAGTATGCATTTCTTAACAAAAAGTAATAAAAATAATAAAAAAATAATTAAGTTACCTTTTAATTAAGATAGAAATGATTATAATTTAAAGTACATTCTATAAACCAGTTTCAAATGTACAAATAAGTTTTTCGGTTATCGATGACAGAGTTTTTTTAAAAATACTCTTTATTTATATAAGGCCACAACAGAGTATCAACATTTTTTTGTCCCTTTGTCATCATTTCTCTCAAAATTATGACGTAAAATTTGAAAAACGGATTTGTATTCAGCATCATAGAAATTTACAGGAATGATAAAGTTTATTCGGACAATAATTCAAAAATATTAAAATAGCAAGCTAGTGTAGTTTATCTGAGAAGAGTTGTGTAAAATCAAAATACAGCTATTGTGCTTTAAGCCCCTTGTTATTTATTACCCAACAAAATGCTTTCTTTGATACGAGAGGAATAAGAATCAAACATGCATAAAACATTGCCTATATTTTTTATTCACAACATCATTTCTCGCCGACATCTCTTTTTATGTCACTTTATATAAATCGATATTTCTGAATATGATCTTATGCTTGCAAAAATTTTTATGTGCGATAAAATTTAAAGAATATTCATTTGACTCTTCGATATCTCTAATGTAATTTTAAATTCAATTTATATTTATTGTTAGTAAATTTTGCATTTGATTGATTAATATTTTTACTATGCGAGCTTCCGCGTGTAAATTTTTATTAAATCGCGCATCTGCCGTATCATGTCTATTTTATTTTGTAAAATATCGGTTTGAGAACATCGCTGGGATCTCTGGAACATAAGCAATGGAAAATACACTACCTCCGGAGATCGGTATGAGATGCAGCTGAAACAACAAAAACGCGATTATGAAAAAGAACATATGTAGAGTGCACTTTAAGCGGATCTAATAATAATATAACCTGAATATGTGATTAGAAATATATTATTAGATTTTTTTGAGAAACGACATTTGAGTAAATATATTTTTTATAAAATATAAACTATTTTTGTATGTGTAGCTGCAGTTCATTACTCTTTAAAAACAGTTAGACTATGGCAATCTAAAATCAAAATCTCAAAATTATTAGTTCTAATTTTTATAAAAATCTACGAATATTAAATTCGCTTCTAATATATTAATTATAAAATTATAAAATTCTGAACTGAATAATTTATATATTTTTTTAGCTTTTAGAAATTTTTGTTTAAAAAACGATCATCAAACTATCACTTTATATGCATAAGAATTATTTATAATTTAATCTAAAACTGAAATAGAAATTCGAATAGATTCATAAATTGATTTCGTACATGTTGTATGCGTTGACGTAAAAAAGAACACTTCCAACAATAGTAACAATAACATAGTTATTACATGGCGCGTCCTCGGATAATCAAACAAAACGAAAGTACAGAGAAAAAGTTTCTCCCCGCACCGTTGGCAGCGAAACGCGGCCTTTGCTCGCAAAACTTTATTATCGGCTTGCCATCGTGCTGAAAAAGAGGAGGCAGAACGATAGAGGATATCCGCTGTACTACGGAAGTATACGTGGTCACTTTGTTTTCAGTTCCGCAGGATCGTGAAAAAGTTTGCTGTAGAAGTTAAGGATATGTCGTATATTCACGTACAAAACGGTTCAATGAAAAGTTAATATATACGACCCCACTGTGATATCGAAAAAAACCGAATTTATAGCAATTTTAATATTTGTAATTTTTCATTTCATTTTAACATTTATTATTCTTAACAAAGATAATAATTTAATAAATAATAATTTCATAAATTTCTGATTATCATTTTTCTCTTTAAGAAAAGAAAAATAGAGGAAAGTTACTTATGTATTCTATATAATAGGAAAAGATAAAAAATTTCTAATTAATTATCCACAAAATTTAACAAATAACTGTGTGTAATAATTAAATAAATTATATTATAATTCTTATTTCTACAGGCATTATTTTTAATAAATGCGAGGCTTCTTCTTGCGTTTTTCTTTATTAATTATATACAAGTGAAAATTTCTCATAAGCTTCTGAATTAATGAAAGAGGATTTTGAGGGCTCAACATATAAAAATAAATACACAGGTCCTATATATGAAGGAACAAGGATTATGTTAGCGCAATGAAGTATATCCCTTGTAGAAAAATATTACTGAACATTACATTAGTACGCAATAGTATTTTGAGGCACTGCTGCTAGTATAATAATACTTTTCTACAAGGATATGGAAGGGATATAAATTAACTAAAGTAATTGTTAACTAAGTATTGATGGCTTATTTTTCTTCACCAAATGCTTTTTTAAGAAACAATTCAATTGTTACGAAAGCCGACAAAGGCAATATTTCAGTTTTATATAAAGATATAGATAAAATTCATACAAACAAAAAATTAATGAAATGCTCAGCACCAAAGACATATACAGTGTAATTAACAAAGTCCGATTAAAAAAATGACCAATAAACTTAAAAAATTACTGACAAAATGGAAAAAATCAAACTACATCTCGGAATCTATGTATAAATTAGTTTGTTGTATTGATGGTGTTCTTCCGAGAGTCTGTGATGTCCCAAAGGTACACAAGCTAAACTCCGTTTAAAATTATTGTATCATCTATTGACAATCTTTTTTCTTTATACATTTGCAACGTTTTTACAAAATGATTGCCAAAAATATATCTCAGCCGCGAAGCCACATCAATAATAGTTATGATCTTGTCAACAAGTTAAAAAATACATATATTGATATTGTTTAATTTCTTTGGATGTGGTTTCGCTTTTTACTAATATTCTACTGAACTTGGCCGTAAAGAGCATTGAAAAAAGATGGAATTATTGTATATCTCGGAATGTTGCAGTGTTCCTGGAGATGAATTTTGTTAGCAGTTCAATTTGTTCTTGAATCTGCTTTTTTTATGTCTGATGACCAAATTTATAAACAATATGCTTATAGTTCGCATAGCATACGCTTCTATAGCGTACGTACTCTGTTAGCAGCGTAGTACGCCGTATCATCGCGAGATGGACTCGATTTAAGAAAAAAATGACACGGATCCTTATAGATATGTAAATGAAATCTGTCACTTACTCTCAGATTAATCTTATAATAATTATTAATATTAAAGGAGTGTTCTTATAGAGTCTCTAAAAGTGCTTTTTTTTAAAATAGAGTTATTAATAGTTAGTTTTGTATGATGCATTGTTTCCTGTATTTTGTCGAAACGCACTTATACACTTGTAGAAAAGTATTACTGTACTATAACAGTAGTGCCTCAAAATATTATTGCACACTAGTGCTCAATAATATTTCTCTACAAGGGATGTATGTGCGAGTATGAATTATAGAGGAAAGTGTGCCAAAAATGTAGAGAGAGAAGTTATTTTAAAACTAATCGTGTTCAAAATATCAGAGGAGAAATGTATGGAAACATACGAGCTAAGTCTTTGATGAAGGCTAGACAGAGACAAAGATAATGCCAAAATACGAGAAAGTGCGAAGATTTATGACTTTCTACCAATATCGATACGAAGTAATAAATCAGTCATCATCCAACTTGTGTTCTTCATATTCGCGTTTCATCTTCAGTAGAATTCTCAAATCATAAATCAACTGTATTGTCAGAGGCTTATAACATACAACTTATTAATATAAAATCATGAAATATAAAATGCATTATCTCGAAAAAATTCTAAAGAACTCTCCAATTTCGCTAATATGATACAGCGATATATTAAAATCTCATGTATGTAATATTGATAATAAATTAAATATTTTGTATTATTATGAAATATATGTTGTATTATGAAATATATGTTGTATAAAATAAAAAATAATATTTTCTATTTTACGTTATGTATATGCAATTAATTTTCTATTAAGATATTTTGATAAAAAGAAATGGAAATATGATACTGAAAAGGTCAATATGACAGTGTATAGTTCTCCATATTCATCGCAGTTCACAATGGTTTACGTTCTGTCACATCACTCGGTGCAGCACTATGTTATTGTGCTAATGTTTGTGTGTCAGGCAAGCACGAGCATACCTATGCTGATTGCAGTATAAATGTGAACGTTACATTACAATTCCGGGAACAGCAACGTATTACGAACAGTAACGTATTACGTCATGGTTCTGGATAATTGATCGTCATTCTCGTCATCTCTTCTCGCAAAGAGACATTTCCTCTATTAAAAGAGTAAAAAAATTGTTACTTGTATTTTTAATAACATTATGTCAAAGCATTTCAAAACAATTTTTCTAAATTTTGCATGAAATTGGATATAACTAATTTTAACTAAATAACTCATCTTCCACATTAAACTTTTGCATTAAGTAAAATGAATAAACTGTGAACCCTTCCATCAAGCTATGTCATCGAAGAAGAGACTCATATTTTTCACGACACCGCATTTCTTAAAGAAAGTCTTCTATATAAAAGTCATGAGCGAACATATCATTGCACGTTCTTTTCAAATTTCGTAATTTAACTTTATTTGAAGTCGTCAACTACTACATCGAAAACTTTGATAATATAATATTGAAAATAATATTCTAAAATTTTCTCTCTTAACTAAAGTGTACATCGAAAAATAAAATAACAAGTAAACTTTATTACAGGCGAATAACGTTTTTTATACATGATGGATAGCTAAATTAATATCACTTCGTTATTTTGCGGATGAGAAGTATTCATGAGACGTTATAGCAACGACTAAAATACGAATCAAATAAAATATAAAAATAGCATGAACAACGTAGAATAATTACGAACAAATGAAAAATTCACGATTGCATAAGAGACAAAAAAATACCATTTCGCCAAATGCAGACATTTCTGTAACTATTGTTTGTGTTGTGAAACCTTAATTCCGTTCAACATCATTGGAATTAGCAATTCCGTGATATTGAAAAAATTCTTCTAAAAATTGAAAAAAAATGAACTACATTGGAATGTTTGGAAATTAATTCAATTCTGAATACTGCATGAGAGCATTTATTGTTATATATTGTCAAAGATTTGAATATCAATTCTAAACGAATAAAATGAATGAAACACGTTGTCCAATTCTTTTGCAAATAAATTGATTACTTATTAACTTACGCATTTAGTAAAATAAAATTTAAATAAAATTTAATACAATAATTTTTTATGTCAAATTTAATATAATATATTTTCTCGAGTGTTAAATGATTTAAGTTAAATGATTAGTTAAATGGTTTAATTCAATTGTTTTAGCCAAATTAATGATATTGGATAAGAGCAGTGGCGAATTACAAAAATAATTAAAAATAATTCAAATTGAATATAATTTGACATTACAAATTCGAGAGTAATAATCAATGCTGCAGAAAGTTTTGACATTCTAGTAACCAACTTAAGCGTTCTACATAATTATTTTAATAGTTCAACAAAATTATTCAGATCTATATTTAAATATTTCAACAAAAAAATTGTTTTATTTATTAAGATAAATCTAGCTACATATTATCAACCTGTAAAATGAATTTATGACGATTTCTAGGAAATTTATTATATTTTGCACAGAATGTCAACTTGAAACTTATCGGATTACTCGTCGTTAAAATCCTGTTTTAGCAACAACGTGCGTACGGCAGTGCAGAAGCGTCCACTAATGAAACGCACAATTAACTGTTATCGCCGTCGTGCATCCTGGAACTTCGCTAATCGAATTTTCGTACGATTACGCGCATTTTCCCGTTCAGTGCGAAACGCACATTAACCTTTCCAGTAAGCAAATTATGCAATTGGCCTCTTGCCCTGTCACCGGTGATCAATTTCACAACATTTGATAGTCAGTAATTAATTAAAATGAGATTGATGCAATTTCTAACTATACAGAACAAATCTATAGCAACCATAAACTTATAAGCAACTATGATAGCAACCATGATGTGAATATTAAATTGTAATTGGTTTTATACAAAATATGAACTACGTGCAATTGTGAAACATATTATTAGGGCACTGTATGTATATATGTGTATATATATATATATATATATATATATATATATATATATATTTAAATAAAAAATAAAATAAAATAAAATATCTTTGCAAGTTTGTATCTGAAAGAAGAGACAAAGGAATAGAAGTTATATAAAAAATATATTTGTTTCCTACATGTGACTTTTAATTTGTTTCCTATATTGTGATTTTTAATTAAATTTAAGTCCATAAAAAAACAATCTCGATTACAAAAACTCGAATGCTACAACGCATATATTGTACGTTACGAAATTGAAGCTTTAGAAAATTAATGAAATCGCTGTGGACTGTATAAAAGGAACGAATCGCACAGATGCTTGTTCTCATAAGAAATAACCGAAACGAGAGGCAACGTCTATTCATACCGATCCACAAATGGAATCCATGAATGCAAGTTGCATTGAATGGTAAACGGTGTAAGAGCAGGGAGATGAGTCTAAAGTAGTTGACGCCGAGAGCTCGATTTACTTCATGCGACGAGTAATTTGACGGAGTGCGCCATAAAGGGAAGTACCTCGAGTTCAAGAGAAGGCATTCTTGCTACTGCAATTCTGATAATAGCGATCCGCATGACATCGGATATCATTGTTGATCAGGTCTATCGTCCATCTAATGTCTATAGAGTGTCTACAGAGAATATCAAATGCAGTTTCAACAGTCAACATAATGATGTTATTCTGTGATTTAGAAGCAAAAAAATGTAATTGTATCCGAGATACCTATCATACTTCTTCATTTTTACTTTTAAATTATGAAATAATATTAATTATTACAATTTCACACAATAAATTACTCTTGACGCAATTTGTTAATTATTCTAAATTTATTAATACAAGAGTATAATTTATAATTTGTTTATAAAATCATAAAATCCCCATATTTTGTTTTTTATAAAGAATTCTTTTTCTCTTCTAATAATAATCTTTTCAAATTTATATATTTTAAAGAGATAACGAAAAGAAATTTTATTTGATGTAAAGGGAAATATTTGGACAGAGAGAGATAACGGCTTAATAAGTCAATTTTAATCATTTAAAGAGAAATATCACGGGCATAATCTCAGATTAAACCGTCGTACTGAGTCTCTCATGCGCCAGTTTAATACGTACTCTAGGCGCATATTGATTACAAACGCTTAACAATGGACGCGTCGGTTTGCAGTCGCTATTCCATTTATGCCAATTTCCCCGAAGCAGTTCCAAGCTGCTTCGTTACTGCTCATTGAGTGTATTCCTGCAATCTTATTAGTCGAACCTTAGTCGACGCGCCGGTGGACCAACTGAAATGCTTTGATAATTCTCCGTGGCTTTCGGTGCACATGCCTTGCATCCACCAAAACAATTACAGTCTCACTATTACCGTGCCATTCGATATAATTTTAGAAACTTGAAAATTTCATCCTTTCCTGTTATCATATCTCATATGTGCGAATTAAAATTTAATTTAAAATAATAGCATCGTATGATAAAGTGTAGCCATAATTTATAAAAAATACAAAAAATAAAAATTTTTCTAGAAAAATATGTTCTGCTCCTTTTACATAGCAAATCAGATGACACAGACAAAAGATGCAGCTCGTAGAGAATTTCGCAATTTTATGATACAAGTGTAAATAAAAATGACAAAATATTTTTATAAAATCTTACGAATATCCAAAGCTCGTGCAACCCATTTTTTTCGACAGTGTCACATCCGAATTTTTACAAACAGCTATGTAACCTCGGAGCTGTTTGCGACCGCTTAAATATGTGACTTTGTGACTTGAATAACTGATACCGTGAAAGCGGAAGAGTAAAATACTCTCGCATGAAGACCGGACAATGACGTCATTCTGAAACTAATTTTAACTCTCCAAATCATTTCCAGATCCTTTATCCCTTTTCAAATCTGCAGACGGATAAAAAATAAAAATAATTCTAATTTTTTTCTCTCCCTTTGTTCGATGGACGGAAGTGGATTATATTGAAATCCACTTTAAAACTTAAAACTATAAAACTTTAAATCTCACTTTACAAAGCGGCTATCGTTTCAATAACTTCCATTATTCAATAAAAGGATCAGGACCCACGACTTTCGAATATACAGAAAAAAAATCGTTTAATACCTAAAATAGAATACACAAAACAATGTTTAATACTTAAAATAGAATAGATATGTTAATTAATAAATCAATGGAATATTTATCTTTTTAATGTACATACTTCGTACTTATCTCTAAAACAGCTAATAATGATAGTTTGCGTTAAAATAAAGATTATTTCTAATACGCCAATTAATATATGTTTATGATTGCGAAATTTTTACGAAGTGTAGCAATTTATTATCATAAAAACGAAGTAAAAGGATGAAACATAAGAATCTTAATCACCTATGATAAAGGGGATTACGAGCTCTTATATAAAATTACGAACAGAACGATAAAGGAACCCAGGATAATACGCCGCTGCGGCAGATTTTCGAATGTCGCAGAAGGATTACGCTATAATCCACTCAGCAGTCGAGGATTTCCGCTTATCGTTCTGTGAGGGAAAAAAAACGATTCCGTAATTTGTAACTACAAATAATGTAATTGCAAGAGATCGTGCAAAAAAATCCACAATTAATGTTCACGAAAATTTTGCATCTTCAAGTTTTACGTGTATAAATATAGACGTATGAATACGCTCGTCAACTTTGCACGACGATTTTATTCGGCGTCTAACAACATTCGCCCACGCAAGCATGGATCCAAACTTGCGGCAGTCCAAATAGTTAACCGCCGCCAGTCGGCTAGCTCTATTGATTCGGTGGTCCCGAGGTGACATAACGCGGTTTTGCAGATTCTGACGCAGTGTTCCCCGAAGTGTGTGAAACGTACTGCCCGATAATACATCCCATGACAACTTCCCGTTAAGCGATAACTACCGGAAATCGAATAAGATGTCTCGATTTGTGTCAATATAAAAGTGGGAATATCGTTTTAACTTCAAATAATTTTTTTCCGTCATTTGCTGATTTAGCAGTGGCTGGATATTATTTCAGGATTACAACTAATCATCAGGAATTAATCGGCACAGTAACATTTTTGTTATATTGTTTTCTTTGACTACATGGAAAATGAAATATTCGCCAGAGTTTTATCGAGTAATGACTTCAAAGGAAACTGAATTAACTTAGCACTACGATTTTACATGATGAATTTTTGTATATTATGCAGTACGGGAATTCTTTATTATTACAATTTTGAAACAGAAACATTAGTCACAATGAATCGAGTAAGAAATTATAATTTTAACATCACAATATCGATATGTAAATTATAATTACGTCATCAACGTGCTCCATATGTTTTCGTTTTAAAAAGACATAAAATTTTTAAAGCCTAATTGCAAATAACTGTTTTTCGTCGGTATTTTATTTTTACGATGCCGAAACTTGGCGGTTCTGCAACTTCTCTAGCTCGTTAAATAATATGCTCGTTAAATAAAAAGAAAGTGCCCTAGGGAGATAGTACAGCCCGGGAGAAATTACAGAAGTACTCACAGTTTAGCGACTAATAAGCGCAACATAGATGGCATCAACATTAGACATATTTACAAATAATAAAAATCGAAAGAACTGTTCGAATAAATGAAATGAATTGTTGGAATTTAATATTATGAATAAAAATAAACTCGTAGTTTTATATGAAATATTTTAAAATATTCTTATTCTGGACAAGATATATGATAGTTACTTTGTGTAAATACGCTTCTATGACAAAACTTTTGTCTGCATATTGTAGAATATTGTTAAAATTCATTCTGATTAATAATAATATTATGAAGTTTGAGTTTAGGTGAAATTTAGATGAACTCAATTTTGATTATACAGAATTTAACAAGCAGCTTTAGCAGCAGCCAACTTTGACCTTTAGTCAATAGCGATAATATCAAAGTTTAAGCAATAAAAATAACAATAAAAAAACATATATCTAAACTTATTGTTAAAATTTTAATAAAAATTTTATGACTCGTACTGTTTACGAAGTTTTATAGATGTTTTCTTCAATTTTATAAATCAGATTCAATCTAACGTACCATCATAGAAAAATATTCTCAAGATAAGAAGTTATCTCTTCTTTTCTCCGAATGCAGATCAACTGTTATTGTACGCTTCGCAAAATTTGATATTGCATGTTCCCTTGGCATTTTTCTTAGAATTTCAATCTTTATCTAAATCGTTCAATATCGTACTATGATGTATTTTGAATAATATTCATCTAAAAGGATAAACAAGAAAAACAGCCTGCTACAAGCCGTATAATATTTTACAGGAAACTGACAGCAGTTTCTCCTACTTAATTCTACAAATCCAACGCCATTTTATAACGAAAATGTATCGCTGAATTTCACGATCACTGACACTGAACTTAATTAAACAAACAGATAAATAAAGCAAACAAGTGCATGTTCAATCTCGAAGGATTAATTTATCTTTCGGTGCAGTTGGGTCGTATCCAGTGAATTTTCTACTTTTATTGTTTTTATGTTTGTAATTCGTCGTTTCCATGCTACCGGTCGAAATACATGCACATGTATGTGCGTACCCCTATCGATCGACATTTGCACAACGGGGGTGTTGTTGTCGCACGACACAATGCTATCAACGTACGATCGTTTCAGAGTAGATGTTGCTTTAGTTGCAGCAGCCACTTTGCGGTGCCATTGACGTCAGAGCGGATCTCTAATCGCTGTTTGCGTTTCATGCGCCAAACAATAGCTATGCTTTGCTGTAGGAAGGAGAAATGTTCCCATTTCTGACGCGACTGCTTTAAAGAATAGGTGCGAGATTCCGTGCAATTTCAGCTCAAATAAAGTTTACATTATGTGCAGGTTCCTCATCCATCGTATATGATAATAAGACAAAAGTTATATTGCTTTTTACGGATCGTGAATATAAGAGGAAGTTATATAAAAAGTTTTTATTAACAGAAGCATTTGTGGAGAAAAAAGCGAAATATGAAGCATTTGTTTTGCTACTATTATTTGTGCGATACAAATAATTCTCTTCTCTCTCTCTCTCT
>NW_012130081.1:1347015-1347778 GCF_000143395.1 Atta cephalotes
GAGAGAGAGAGAGAGAGAGAGAGAGAGAGAGAGAGAGAAAGAGAGATAAAAAGAGGGTAAAATTACAACTGGCGTAATGAAACCTATTTACAAAATTGTTAAATCAACTGCGCGAATTACCGACGTGATGACGCAAAATGAAGGGAAGCACTTCGTTATAAGAAAATACAATCACGGAGAGAAATAAAAGGGATGAAGTGAATAGGGAAGGGCGACATGTACATATACCCAATGGGCGACGAAAAGAGAAGGAAAGCATTTGCGGATTCTACTCGTATTTGCGCGCTGGGCGATATCGCGTATACTGAAAATATCAGAGCTGCAGGCGTTTATGTGTGCGCATGACGCATACGCAGGCACGAATTGTTGTACAGCGAATAGGAAAAGCAATTTCCATCCGACGGTGCTGAATATGTCCACTATTTGAGCTACTTTCCTTTCCATCATTCGGAATTTCGTCCTCACACTTTTACGTCTTAAATAAACGCCAAAGGCGTAAAAATATTGTGAGAAATCGTAGACATTAATTATATCTCCGCACAGGCAGACTCGTTAATTAAACTACCAACTGTCAATGTAGATACCCGAGAAAAAGAATTGTCTAATTGCACTCAGTGGGTCTTTCGTCCCTTTGCTTTTCTTCGAAACTTAAATTGCTTTCAGCGAATGTTATGATTACAATTTCTCGGTGAAAAGTATGGTTGAAATCGATGCACTTGTGTGAAGAAAGAGAGAGAGAGAGAGAGAGAGAGAGAGAGAAGAA
>NW_012130081.1:1347798-1350355 GCF_000143395.1 Atta cephalotes
TATATATATATATATATATATATATATATATATATCTTTTTTAGAGGAATAACGCTTGTAATATTGTTCCAATTAATTAGTGTCATACAACAGAATTGATAACATCCTAATGAATTACAAATAAGTAATAAAATACCTTCATGACCAAAATGTTTTATAAAATAAGCAGAACGATCAAATATTATTTCAACAGAAGACAATTTGCTTGCATTCACGAGGATGTCACGTAACAAATTAATAAACAAATACAATTAAACCACAGTAAACAGAGATCTAAAGATCGACTCGTTTGTGAAGCTACTTATTCTCGAGCGGAACGTATATTTTCTTCATTTTGTTTAGTCAACCAATTATTCTTGAATTTCCTAGTGTTTATCAGTTTTACTCGGTAACTTGATTAAATAACTGCGAGCAATTAATTGAACCGAATTTCTGTTCACCGTTGCCAATCACCAATTAATCCTGATAATTAACAAAATTCCAAAGATAACGACTGTGTTGTAACAGAATGTTTCATTATTTTATATCTCAACAAATGGAAAGCGGGATAAAACAATGTGCACACGAGCATAAAGCGAAGCGAACGAAACACTTCGTTTTTCAACTTTTAGTTTCTTTCCCCTTCCCTCTCTTTCTCTAAAAGGGAGGGGTTTTCTATGGAATAACAGTCAGCCAGTCCACGCCTGAAGAATAAATTTCAGGTTACCGTTTCCCGGAGAAAGAGCTACTCTTACAAAATAAAGAAAAGATAATCTATTTAGTTTCTTTCATAAAAATACAAATAATTGAATTAAACTTCGGGTGCTGCGAGTTTGTTCATATTGCGTTTCTCGAGCTTATGAACTTTGTTATTCACTAAACTTTCTGAAACTAGTACTTCGATCAATCAAAGCCGAAATTTGATGGCTCTTCTCTTTACGTACAAATAACCGATTACGTCGGATTCAATAAACTATGCATCGAACATGAGATCGATATTAGGGATTGTCCTTTCGATCTTTGCTGCATTTCTCGATAAACACGAATGTTTCGCGGCAATATTACGCGAAGCAATGAGCCACATAGAGCCGAACGCACATGCATATAACGAAGGAACTTTTCGCGAAATAGAATAAATTTCGTTCGGTTGTTCTACCTTTGCAATAGATTTGCAATAATATAATGGCCAAAAAGACATGTAGAAATAAACGGCGAACACTTGTGTAAATCAAGTTACACTCTTCCATTTTATTCTTTTACCCATACTTTGTTATCATGCAATAAAACAACTGATTCGCTTGAAAGCTTTTTTCATAATCACATCTCATCTTTTTGAAAGTTGTTGCCAACTAATATATGACGCCTGACTTGTTAAAGTATCGTCAGCTTTTTACGCGCGTGCAAGAAACTCGTGTGCGAGTATTACAAAATTCCATCAAGAAAAGAACAGTTTTGCTGGAGTACGTAAAAATTTAGTGACATACAGATTTAAAAATAATTTTATTAAATTATCAAAATAATTATGTACACTGAGAGAAAAGTGCTTAATATTTGCTACTATAATTGTATGGTAAAATAATTATGGTTTTATAATTAAAAGTTACATTTTTATAATCATTACTGCTTAATAATAATTATTACTGCTTAATAATTATTATTATTATATATTTATAGTTTTATAAAATATATAATTGGCATCTAAAATGACATAAATTATAATTAAATTACGATAACTGCAATCATTTTTTTCTCTCAGAAAATGTAAAACGTTTAAGATAGATGCTAAAATGTCAAAATTTTTAGTAATATTGCTCATCATAATTGAACATAATCCTTCATAATTATTTTGATAGTCCAACATAATAATTTTCAGATATCTATATTTAAGTTTTCAACTTCAGGTACTTCAAACCGATCTTTTCGTGCATATTTATTCCAATAGCAACTAGAATATCACGCGCAATAACATAAATCTTCTCGAGTATTGTTTTATAATCAATTTTATTAAGCTAATTTTTAATCAGAATTTTTAATTGTCTACTGACTTCTTTTTATCCACATAAATCGATGATAAAGAACCAATCAAATTCGAATCAGATGAATCAATTTTTAAAAAAGCTAGCTAAATAAAATAGTATTTGCCAAATTATATTAAACTTTAAGTCCAACATTTTTATTAAAAAATTGTGATTATCATTCTCTGATCAAATATATCTGCAACACTTCTATATCATAACACATTTATTTTATACATTAAAGTATCAAGACCACTGTGCAGGAAGAATTCGAGATCGCAAGCATCCATTTTTGTTTTTGTTACCATCTTGAAGAAAGCCACGTTTTTGTTTGAAATGGACAAGAAAATTGATTTTTGCAGTGTGCCACTTCTACTGGTTCATCCATTACCACGCAAATTCTGTACAAATTTTACGTTTTAATATAACACACACACACACACACACACACACACACACACACACACACACACACACACACACACATACACACACACACACATACACACACACACACACACACACACACACACACACACACACACACACACACACACACACAC
>NW_012130081.1:1350948-1354568 GCF_000143395.1 Atta cephalotes
TTATTATATATATATATATATATATATATATATATATATATATATATATATATATATATATATGTTATTGTATATATAACATATATAAGCCATCTATTCAAAATTAATGGATCTATATGAGTTACATTTATATTTTTATGTTTTTTTATTTTCATATATGTATATACATATATAAACATATATTCTATTCTAATCTCGAGTTTAATCTAAATTTTATAAAAATCTGTTACCTTAATGACAAATAATATATCACAGCAGTGATTCCGTTGGAAAGCTCTGGTCTCCTCCTTCTCTCAGAATCATTTACTCGTACATACAATCGCATTAATTACGACCACACATATTGAGTATTAGAATAATAATCCATATTTGATGAGGCACTACGAGTGTTAATCATACATAATGCGCATTTTATTATTTTACACTGCGACGGAATCCTATCGAAACGCAACCTTAATACTCGATGGATTTATAAATATATCCGCATTCTAATACCGCGCGATATATGTGATACTTTAATTAATAAAGTAAATAATGATTAATTTATATGCAATTATCCAACATTTAATATAAAGTATAAAATTAGTTATATTAGTTAATTATAAATTACATAAAATCAAAATTCAGAAGTGTATATATAATATATTTAGTATTATATCACACAATTCGTATGTTTTACGCTCTCAATCTAAAAGAATAATAAAAAAATTATATTTAAAATTCAATGCAAGAGGCATTTAAATCTAAATATCATTAAGGAAACTCTTTATTGCCCGCACGCATATAAATATTGTAATAAAATGATATTTTATATAATTTCCCATTCCTTTTGAAGTAACATATTCGACATATTTGTTTTGTGTAATAAAAGTATACTCGATTCATTTACAATTAATCGCAAAAATTAATTTAATTATACGAACCAATCATAATTGCGAGTTAATTGTTTCATACAAAATAATCGCGTTTAGCTTCTCGTACTTGACGTGATTGCGTTTTAATAGGTAATGCGAAGACAAGCAGAGAGCCTCACGCCGCTACCTGCCGACTCGAGTCTCATTGTGCGACTGACAACACGGTGCGAGGCGTCTTTGTGTATACCATAGCGTTATATTAAACAAGCTCCAAGACTGCGGGCTTTCAGAAAATTATTTTCCTTTTGAAATATTCAATATTTAATAAAATTACAACAACTATTTTATTCGTTATATTTTAAATTTTGATAAGCTGTTATCTATGTACTTTATGTTTTATTTTGTGAACTTAGCATTATATCTAAAAAGAGGAAAAGAGGAAAGAATTGATTTCAGAATAAAAATATTAAAATTAGTTATTATTAAGATTTGATAAAAATATTATCATTCTAATTAATGAGAGTATTTGTTTCAATCTAATTATATATATAAATGTATTACAGCAAATTTTGTTATGTAAATTATTTCATTCCATTTATGATCATTTAGATAATTACAGCATTTAATTATTTTATTTAAAAAGGATTAAAGTGAATCATTTAAAAAAATACATATTTAAAAATAAAATACATATTTAGTTTAGTACAGAGATATGTAAATATATTAATGAATACAAAGATGTAAAAGCGATTTCAAATACTGCTAATTAAATTAATATTAAATATAGAAAAATTATTATCTAATGTGTGTTATCTATAAAATATAAAATGTAAAAAATAAAATTGTTATATGTCATAAAAAAAATATTATTTTATATAATTCTCGATTTTAATGCTTATATTATAAAATCAAGTTTTCGATTATATAAGTCATTTTACATAAACATCTTATTTTCAATTACCTCGGGAAAAATTTTACAAGATTAAAAAATTATTAATACATAACTCAAGAATTGTTAATTGAACAGCAACGAACAAAACTCAAGTTGTATTGTAAGTAAAAACTTCATCTGAGTAAGAAACTTCATTTTTCAATTAAGTTCCTCGTAATTGCAAATCTGAATATCAAATTGACTCTTAAGTTTTATTTATTAAATTATATTTTGCAATGTAAAAAATTAGTAACATATATGTATATGCCAAAATAAACGTAACGTAGAAATTTATTACAAAATCAATAGTTATTGGTTAAATATTTCTTAAAAAGATATCTTAGCTGATTTAGTAACTTTAAGCTCTATATAACTTTTAATTTTTAAGATTATAAAAAGTTTAAAGAGTACCAATAACTTTTATGACTTAATTACATCCGTTTCGCAAAGTTTCCTTCCCTAAGAAAAATAAAGTTCCTGCAATTTTTTTTCTATTTGGCTTAATTATAGAAGTGTTCATCAAAGAAATTATCTCCATCAAACTCAATTATTAATTATCTAACTTTTATTATCCTACTATTAATCATAATTTATGAAAATACTACGATTTTTTTATTATTTGATTTATATCATATAAAATTTCCACATTCTTAATTTATTTTCTATCTATATATATATTTATTTCTTCTATTTTTATTTTTCCGGCATTTCGACTCTTTCTCAATTTTTTAATTATTTTTCTTTGAATTTCTATCTTTATTTCCTTGTCTAATTTCAGACAAAAAAAATTCCATTTTAAAAACAAAATAAAATACGATCAATCCACGCAATAACCTTTAAAACTTATAAACATTTATTTATTCATATTATTTTCTTATGTTTTGAGATCTTTCCCACGGATGCGCGGTCAATGAATAAAGCCATTAATTTTATGTAATCAATTCAATAAAATATAAACGTACAAAATTTATACAACATAAAATGAATCTACTGAAATTAATTTCACATTCTGTAATATATGAACAAATATAATAATGTTGTACTCTATTCTTAAATTACTTCTACAAATGCACTTTAAAACACATAAATGGTTATTGTATAAGCATCATTTTTCGTAACGCATTTTGAATATCGTAATATTGAAAATAATCGTAATATTTCTATGTTTGCAATCTTTCGTATTTCGGAAAATATGCGCAGGAAAGCATTCCAGAACTGTCAGGAGTCGTCGGAATGGGTAGTCTGACGGATATATTTCGAGTTCGAGGTCAGGCAGCTCCTTTCACGAGTGTCTCACATGTATATTCGAGTGGCATCCTTGCGGCTTGATCCACCCAAAAGTGGCTGTCTTTGTAATGGAAATGTCTGCCGGCATTGCCTGCCGCTGCGTTTTCTTGATGCGAAATCGTACCGTCGCGTCGTGTTCTTGAACTCCTGAGATTTCCACGAGACATAAACATCCGTTTCGATGGGAGAGATGGAGTTGCTCTGCATGGGCAGAAAAATAGCTCATAGCATCCTTACAGAATTTAAATGACAATCTACGGCAGCTCATAACAATAAAACCCATTTTGTTCTTCAACAAAAAATCATGATTTGTTGTAATGATAACAGAAGAAATCTTAACTCCGTAAATAAAAAGTAATCTTCTATTAATCATATGATAAAGTGCTAAGATTCTGCTTAAAAAATAAATTAATTCTACGGAATTTAATTTAAAAAATATTTACTATTGTAAATATATATATTGAATATATTTACAACAACTGCAAATATATTGAAAGGAATAAAAAGAGATGTCATTAGAGATTCAATAAATTCTCTCTCTCTCTCTC
>NW_012130081.1:1354588-1365241 GCF_000143395.1 Atta cephalotes
TATATTATAATATTATTAACTAACTAACTACAACTAATAAGTAAGTAAAGTAAAAGTAAAAGAAGTAAGTATATAGTAGTATATAATAATACTCTCTCTCTCTCTCTCTCTCTCTCTCTCTCTCTCTCTCTCTCTCCTCTCTCTCTTACTACACATACACACACACACACACACACACACACACACACACACACATTATGAAATAGCAAGTTATAGTTATTTTGTGCAATTTCTCGTATATTTGAAACAAATAGAAAAAATGTCAAACATTCATTCAACAAAATTCTAAGTCTTGTTGATGTGATTCCTATAAAATAGGAATGGACGCCAGTCAATCATAGATATTACATGATTACGCCGTAGAATATTTATCACACCTGGACGTTCGTCAATCCAGTTATCATGACAAAGATTTCATTCATACATAATAATTTTGCTTCTATCTTACTCATGACCTACATTTAATGATGAATGAATTTAATAATGAATTTTATGATTTGCAAAATATATATATCTATTATTGCGCGAAAACAGCTTTCCCAGTTTAATTACGAAAATGTAAATGCTTTTGAAAATTTCTCCTCTTTATTTAAATTACATCATAATTGTTTTTATACATTCAACATGTTATAAAATATTCTGTAAATTTAATGCCGAATATCAAAAATAAATCTTAGAGGAAAAGATCCTGTTCGCCCACTACCATTTATGATAGATGGATAATGTCATTTATGCAAAGAAATATATAATAAAAACTCTTGCAAAAAATATTAAAAGAAAAATATAAAAAGATATTTCAATAAAATAATATTTACAATCAATAGAGTGATTTAAAATACCGAAAAATGCTCTCCTTTTTCGTTTTGTTAATTAATAAATAACTACACATCTAGAAATAAATTAAGCAAAAACAAAATGAGCTATGTTTTTAGCTTATATTGTCAAATTAATAATATATATAGAAATATGTTTAATAATATACATAGAAATAGATTTAATTTCTCTCTGAAAGAAGAAAATAGTTATTGGTACATTTTGTAAATCTGTTCTATCGATTGTAATTATTGTCTTATAAAAACTATTTCTATTCAAATAAAATTTGCAAGAATTTTCACTATATGTATATTTCCTTGCTTTTGATGTCACAGGACGTTAAGATGTTCTCAGACAGTAATAGTGAATGTACACACAGAAGCCTTATGTGCGCTTGCAATACTTGATTCTCTATCCTCTAAACATTAGATATTCCATTAACTTTTGTCGAGCACCATATATGATAATAACATTCATACAAATGCTTCTAACATGTCATATCTCTGACAGAAATCATTTCGGAGAAATGTTACCGAAATGCTCTTTTCCATTATACAAACTTTTGGTTCTGACTCACGGTAGTACTTTTGCAAATGGAGTAGCGTCTTTTCGACAATGGGCATTAGAGGAACGATCGAGATTTTCGTACACCGACAGCCTTAATTGCACTCATGGCAAATATTTACATTTCAAGGGGCTTTTGCATGTCTGCATAATGTTTGACACAGATGCGCGAGCGAGTTTGGTTCCTGGCTGATGGAGACCGGTATAAGTACCACAAGAGAAGAGTACTCCTTGTATGCTCGTGTATACCCACGCACGTATTGCGTAGTACTACTCGAAACTCAAACAGGTGCACACTCGTTTAACAATACACGAGCCAACTGCAAAATTTCGATTAATGTGTTATCACGCTTCTTGTGCGCTTGCGATAAAATAGATTTCCCTCAATTTCACTGAACAGTGAGAGCTTTTTAAATTGGATAAACGAATAAATCTAACTATTAAATGAAATTCTTCTGTAATTCATATTCGAATAGATCATTTTGTCATTAATGAAAATAATTTCTCTATTTGTTCATGATTATTTTATTATAAGGGAATTTTATTCATCAATTGTTATATTAATTTCTACTTCAATAATGCGCGTTACTGTTTAGGATTAATGAATCAATCAACCTGCAATTGTAAACAAATCTATAATCGATCAGTTATTGTACATTGGCGCAGTGGTGTAATCTAATTTTAGAACTAATATTTGGCATTTATGTAATAGAATTTAATATTCATAGTTGTTTCACTGCCCTTAGATTACAAAATAATGAAGTTCGCCGTATAAAAGTAATCGATAAAAAAAACTTCCGTTAAACTACTAGGCCATTTTTCACGAAAAGATTCTTTTCGCGAGGACGTCCCACGCAATTTTGTGCATTACACGAAACTAAGTGAAACTAGAGCACAAGCGAGTCAGCTATAAACTACGATTAAAGTTCGAAACGCGCCGTACCGTACGGGTGTTATCAGTAGCGCCATTCGTAACAACGTACCTTCCCTTCGTCCTATATTCTTCAATGATAAAACCTACCCATATTATTTCCTATATCATCACTATCCCGAGAAAGCAACATATTATGTATGTTTCCCAAAGAATATAACTTTCGTAAGCTGTTAACAACAATTTTAACTTTTTTAATCTAAATTGTACAAGAAGAGGTTAGCACCGTGCAAGTGCTGTATATAATAAAATAAAACTTTTCTGTTCTTTAAGAATAACAGAAGAAAATTTTAACATATAGGTAATACTACAATTCGACTAATATTATACAATTTTATCAATAATAACATTTATCTGTATCTCTGTATATTATTATTCATTTCTATTAATATTGCAATATCCTTAACTCTCATAAAGAAACAAATATTTCTATGTACTACTAAAGAATTTTAAATTAAATAAAAATTGCAACAAAATTGCATTCTGCAGATATGTTCCCCTCTGAGAAGCAAAGGCGTTTGTCGAGTAGGAAATCATGTGGGAAATGGTTAGCTCGGTCTAACCCGCAATTCCTAACCAGCGAGCTTCAAATTTCGTCTGGCTCTCTCGCGTGAACGATTTACACGGAGCAACGAAGCGTGCATACATCCGTTCATCACAATTCTCGTCGTTCTCTCTCCAGCATTGATTTTGTTGCGGCAATCAAGAGAGCCCAGCCAGCGGAGCGCCACTGAAAAGGAGATAGAGGCCAGCTCAGATCGGAATCCAGCGGCTCGTATAACTTCGATGGAATCGAAAGGTAGTCGTTCGGAAGGAAATCTAGGATCCTCCTCCGCATCCCATTCCACTATTCGCCTTCTTTCTAGTTTAAACTTTTCCTTTTTCCTTCGTTCGTTTTCCTTGACTTCCCATTCAGGCAACTATCCAGCAATGAACAGTCTTCGCATTACGTATCTGACACTGACCGGCATTTTCTACTTCGCAACAGCGGTTATTGTTCAGTCTTTTCCCTTGTTATCTTGGATTACGCTTCGCCGCTGCACACGCTGCATTAGCAACAATGATATCCAATTAACGATATGTTGAGTCACAATAGGTTATTGATGCGTTAACGATAGATAGTAGCTACATCTCAAGATATCGCCATTACAACAATTCAAGACCATTTTTCATTTAATAAACTAAATTCATTCAATAAATTAAATAATGATAAAATAAACGTAACATTTGAGACAATATATTACCGACATAAATATATTTAAGCGTCGTATTTAATAAATAAATAATGGATAACATTATTAATTATTGTTCTTCTTAATCAATAATTATATAAGTAAATAAGTATAGAGGAAGATCCGGATGGTACCGGATGGAATATCTTGAATCAATACACCCTCACTGCATCAATATTTAACTAATGTATTGTTAATGAATTGTGGTACCATAATTTGTGATTATTGCTTAATTAAATTAAAGAAAAATAGTAATTAAGAATATTATTCCATTACTTATTATCTCTATATGTAGCTATTCATTCTTCTAGAGAAATAAGTTATATTTTAATAATATAACGTATTTTATAAGAACGCATATTTCTTTATAGTTATAAAGAGAAATATGCATAATTTCGTTATAAGTATTACGTCAATGACCTATGTATAATTTGGAGCTCCATTTTTTTACTTCTTTATGATGTTGGTGATATTATTGATTTACATAAACATTATATTAATCAATCTGCTACTTGAAATAATACATATATTGGCGATCAATCGAAAATAAGCATAAGAAAGAAAAAGTGCAAAAAATATAAATTTTTATTATTATTCTATATACAAGTTTATTGCAGAATATTGTAGAACCTATTTAATTATACATTTTTTAACTTTTTCTTGGAAAACTATTTTGTTAAATGATTTAAAGTATTTATTGGAATGTACTTTATGAGATCTGTTTTATAAAATACATTCAAATTTTCTGTTTTTCTCGAAATATTTCTGTCTCAGTTTCCATCTCTTTTTAAAGTGCAATATTTCTATACTTTAGTCGCTTTCGAGATATCGTATGGCAATCAAACGGTTTGTCTCTCATAAGTGTTCGCGTGCTTGTCGTCGACCAGTCGCGTGAGCAGACAGAATATTGCAGGCGCGATTTAATCTTTGCATGTGCCCGCAAGTCGCTTCTATCATGTAATTCTAAACGGGCGACGGTGCTATTATGCGCAACGATGCCTCAACTGTTGCACGCGAAGGATTAATTTCACGTGCCGGCATGGAGATCTTGTTTGCAATTTCTTGCCCCGCGGGTATTAATACAGGGCGAAATCTCCGGGCCTGAAATTTCTCCCCAACCCAATTCGCCCTGTGTACATACCAGCCGCGTGATCTCGTGAGAGATCTAAAGTTCCAGTCATTTCTTACCCGGCAGAGCAGGTTGCTGAGATGATCAATGCCCCTGCATTTCCCAAAAGTCCTTCCACAATCGATATCAATCGAATAATTATATGATTCGCCGTGTGCCAATAGTTATAGAATCTAATCAAGGCGTTACAAAAATAATTGCTAATAATTAATATTTTAGTTAACCGAGAATTACGTAAAAATATTTTTACTTCAACTAAATGCTTCTCGTAAACTTATAATCGGATAATATAATTTATCAAAATTATATTACAGGTATGATATTGCCAATTAATTTTCCAATATTGATACACTAATTACCGATAATTCATGATAAAAGAAATACAATTTAATTAGTTTTCACGCATATTAATAACAACAAAATTTGGTTTATAACAACTTCTATACATTGTTTTTCATTAATAATAAGACGATAACGAGCAAAATATTATTTACATGGAAAAGAATTTTGTTGAAATATCTAATATAAAAATTCGGTTGGATGTGAAGTTGAAAATGTTTATGTTGAATCAATAGAATAATTATATAGGAATCTGAAGCATAATGATGATGAGCAATAGTGTAAAAAATCTTTTTTACAGCATTGCTCATCATGTTTCAGATTCCCATATAATTATTTTGATGATCCAATAACATTATTTCAGATCTATATCTAAATTTTTAGATATTTCAACATAACTATTCTTTCCTCGAATAACACACACAAATTTGGAATTTATTAAATTTATTGAAATAAAATAAAAAAAAAATAATGGAAAACTTTTAAAATTGCACATATTAGAAAAGTTTTTGTATAAAAATAATAAAATTTTATCGTAGAAAGCAACAAAATCTATCCTTACAGATGTAAATTCAAGCAATCTATGAATAGCTGCATTTCTGCTCAAATAGATTTGAAATACCGGCACTGCTGTGGTATGTGACCCTAAGGCTCTTCACGAGCTCTATTGCCATCACTATACTGCCTTTACACCACCGTTCACATCACTGCGAGCTTCATCATGTAAGCGCAAGGTCATACCCTAAGAGAAGTTACGGCATAATACTCCAAGCCACTTTCCAGTCTATGCGAAACTTTCAGTGAATTTAGCAGACCGAAATTAATTAACGGAAGACAATGTTCACCTGCGACCACCAAATTGGTTCGCTGCGCTTGCAGTTAGCAAAATTCGACGACAAATTCAACATTGTTGTACAATAATCATTGAACCTTGAAGCACATCATCAGTATGCATAATACGATCCTAATTAATTGATGTAATAATTGATGTTATAAGTAATTTTTAATTTCAATTTTTTTATTTTATAATAATTATAATTACATTACTTTTCTGTTTTTATTTTCTTAATTTAATCATATTATAACTTCAAAGAAGACAAGTAAAATATTCTATTAAATGTTTAATTATTTAATAATTGCTAATTCTTGCATGTGTATTTCTTTCTAAGCACTTAACAAAGTTTGCAGTAATAGTAAATTGTAATAATGCAGGCAATACTTGGTTAAATTGACTTTCACAACAAAATATGATTTTCTACATCAACATCGACGTGAAACTTAGTTTGTTGTATGATCGACATAGAATAATTTATTCTATCGATTATTCGCTTGAGTGGCATAGTTGACGCGTGTGAACGACACGTTGAAACTCAGTTAAAATCCCTGACGGCAAAAATTTTTAATGCACAAACTGTCAAGCACTGGTGGCGCGAAAAATCCATTAAAATTTCTGTGTCATTAAAAACGACGACGTAACTGTATTTCTAGAAAAGATGTCAAAAGTCCTTCCGCTAGTAATATTTTCATACTACTACTATTACTGCCACTTACTTTTTTCAAAAAATTATTACTTTCTTCTGGAAATCAATTTACATTTTTATAAGGTTGCACGAGATACAAATTGTTTTAAAAATGGTAAACGAGCACACGGTAATTTTTCTCAAGCCATTTATATTGTATAAAAAATTATGTGCAAAAAAATTTGATACAATTGTACGTAATTGTGTTCGCATCAAATCAAATCTTTTAATATAAGCAGATAATTTATATCTGTTATAATAAAACAGATGATTTTAAAATAAATGTTAGTTTAATTTATTAATTACGTGAAAATTCATACTTTTCACTGCGTTTCTTTAATTTCTTCCGTTTTACATATCCTTTAAGACTTTCAGAAAATCTTATAATTGATAATGATACAATAATGAACTTACCTTGACCCAGGTTTCGTGGTTGAATCTCACCGGTTCCCGAAACGGGCTCCTCTTCCTCGTTCGCGCCCGTTTTATAGTCTTTGTCGAACACTCGTAGTTCCGTATTGAATTGCTGTGTCTTCCTGTAAAGGAGAGAAACAACTACCATCAATCTCGATCATGCAAATGATAATTCATGAATTAGTTGATTTCGATCACGTCTGATTTAAAAGTTACGGAATTCGAGCGTTTACATTGCCGATCACTGAAGAATAAAGACGTCAACAGCAACACACTTTGAGTGATGTCTTGTAGCAATCGACAGATAATGCTGTTGGCTCTCTTATAATGATATAATATATGGCACATCAACACTTTGAATGTAATTTTTAAGTTTAAATTTAAACATAATTTAATTTAATTATTATCCATATTATTGTATAACAACATATAAACGGGATATCATAATACCATCTTCTTTCCATTTTATTCGTGAAACAAAGTTAAAAATGCATAATTCAGAAAACGCGTATCGAAAATTCCAGAACTTTAATAAAGCACTGTTTACATAATTGCTATGACATACAAAAAAAAATGTTGAAATTTCTGGACTAATTATATATTAAAGTTTGCAGTTATTGTTTCGTTAGTGATTTAGTATTAATTAATTTTCCATATTAATTAATTTATTAAACAATTGTGTGTAGTTGATCATAAATGCTTTTGATAATAGCATTTTATGATGGTACTGCATAGTTTGTCATGTCAAATTACAATGCATGTTTGAATTCAACTTGATAATTCTATTAAAAATTTATAATTTTATGAATTTAGATGCAGTAATATCAGCAATCACTGATTTTGAAATCATAATAGTGACATATTCCATGAGAGACATTAATTAATCAAGTATAATTAATAAAGCAAAAGTTAAAAGTTTTAATTAAAAAAAAAGTTTCATTAACATCTGCATTTTAATAATATATTTCTCAGAAGTATCTTCAATTTTAAAAATTTGAATTTTACGACTTGTGAGAAAAGACTGTCTCAAGAATAACTCTTTTTTTTTTTACTCTTTAACTCAGTAATAAAATAAATAAATAAATCGAACGCTTCTAGTTTTGTATTAAGAAATGTTTTCTTAATCGAACTCTAAGAGAAAGTAATTTAAATATCTCACTCGTTTTCCACATGTGCGTATATGCTTTCAATGCAATTCGCTTCGTAATTTCAACCGCAAGCATAGCTCACGCGATACGATTCATATACTACGAAAACATCGTTCCAAAAAGCTTTATATCAACGATCTTCAAAGAGCGGAAAATACCGCCATGTCTTCTCATCCTCCGTACGTACGTTACCGTATTTTCATCCTGCTTTTCTTGTTTCATTCAAGATACTCCACTAGGTCGGTCTTTTCGGTACACTTTATCGCGCACTACATTGGAGGCGGTTCATGTATCTGCCATAACAGCACGTAATTCTTTTTCTTTTTGACAAGGATCTCAGTGGAAATGAGATTTTCAGAAGCAATTTGAAGCGAATTTGCCTGTAAAAGAGTCGAGATGGAAAACAGATTCAAAAATGAAGAAGGGCGATCATGTTAAAGAAACACGACTACGGTGATAATAACAATGACGACAATGGTGAAGAAGGAAAGTGAAGAGGAAAGACAACATTGCAGAACAGACTGCTTTATTATGACTTTTATTCAGCATCTTTTTTTCAGGATTTTTCTATCAAGTCAACTTTATGCGCTGTAATTTTCAAAATTTTTCGGCGATTGCAATATCGCAGAATCAATCCGTGGAAATTATTCGTAGAAATTATTAAACGCATAATGCGCTTTTCACCTATGCAAAGCACGAGAGTACAACATTGGTCGTAGCGACGTTAAAGTCATTTAAGCCGCATTAAGACTTAGGGATGTTCAAAGTAAAGCGAAATTGCGAGGCTGCCGCTATATATTCCAAAGTAATCCGACATATCTTTCACCTTAATCCTCAAGACCTGATACGTGCAGCGCACAACTTTGCCCCATGAGAAAATTTCTGAGAAAATTGCATTATTCGCAGAGTTTGTCGATATAGAAGAAAACTTACATTGTGAAAATGTATATATTCTTGTACATATTTCAAAATTTATTAATAACAAAAATACAAACTGTATACTTAAACTTGCTAAACTGTCACAAATTGCATATGTAACAGTTTTGCAATCGAATAAGCAAAATAAACAAAGTCGTTTTCAAATTAGTTTTCAATTTATTTTAGCAATAAAATAAAACATAAAATCAAGGGAAATTTTACATTTTCTCAATCTTTTGTCCAGCAAATAGCACATTAAATCGTGCTTAACAATAGTGCTTACACAGAGCAGTGAATTTCACTCTATTAAAGGTCTCTTTCAATGCTTCGAATGAAGATTGATCGATGAAGAATGACATAATACAACGTAACATTTCATAGATACAAAAATCGTGTCAATATATACTGTACTATATATACTGTATATTATTTTCAATAATATACATCATTTTATTATTCATGTTTTTTTAGTGCATTTAAAAAAAATTGCAAAAATTACAATTTATTCAACTCTCTCTCTGTTAAATGTAAATTAAAAAAAATTAATCTAGCCGTATCATACATTTGCTCGTACATTTACTGCTAGAAAATAACAGTCAACTATGTATCGTAGACTTGCTAAATCTTCCATCCTTGTTTCCATCAATATAAGAGTTGCACGAATTTCCATAAAATTGGGAAATTGCGGCTGAAACCAGCATAAAGTCTAGAACGTCGTATAAATTCAAACTTCCGCATCCCAAATTTCTTTCCACCAGTATGAACCACATTCTGGCATATGTAAAGAGAAATTAAATTCTCGTAACAAGAAATTTTGATCTAATATGATTTTTGTTAAATTAATGTATGCTTTTCTAAATATTAATTACAAATAAATTTCATTTATTAGCCATAAATTGATTTGTAAAAAATTAAAATACGTATGCAATCTATAGTTCTAAATAAAAAATAAAAATAAAGTAATATACTATATATCATCAAAAAGAGAGCTAACAATTTTTGAAGAATATTTTTTATAATCTATATATTTAGTATAAAATTTTATAATGTGCACAAATGAGTATAACATAAAATACATTTCCATCTTGTGAAAAATTGTCACATACTTAAATCGTTACTCGAAAAACGAAAAATTATTTAATGTTTATACAAGTTCACGCTGTTTTTTTTTCATGGCAGCGAATCAACTTTACAGAAATAATAAAAATGGAAAAGTTTTTGAAAGAATCAGTGCTATGAAAAGTCACGACAAGCTACTCTGATTCAAGCAAAAAAGAGCACTTTAAAGTGACCTAATACCATTACATTTGAGTGGGTGATTTGTCGAGTGGTTTTTCGTGAAGAACGGTAATCTAACTCTTGAATCGATAATTCTATCTTTGAATTCTTTTATGTGTCGATATCATTCTTATTTGTAAAGATTTAATTATCTAAGTGCTAGTTAATTGTACACAACTACAATATCATATTATATAAACTATATATATATATATATATAGTAGAGAGAGAGAGAGAGAGAGAGAGAGAGAGAGAGAGAGAGAGTATATATTATTTAAGTTAAGTTAAGTTAATTACTTAATAAACGAAACAACTAACTACTACTACTTACTTAGTAACTAACTTAACTAGTAGTAACGAAGAAATA
>NW_012130081.1:1365261-1372353 GCF_000143395.1 Atta cephalotes
TAGTAGTAGTAGTACGTAGTAGTAGTAACGTACGTAGTAGTAGTAGTAGTAGAGTAAGTAGTAGTAGTAGTAGTAGTAAGAGAGAGAGAGAGAGANAGAGAGAGAGAGAGAGAGAGTATGATTATTTTTAAGAGAAAATTCTTTTATCAAAAGCAACAATTCGACATTTTCAGATTTAAACCCAATGTCGAGAAGAAATCATTCATCACGCAAAGTTAATTGGTTTTTTACAATTGCTAAAGAGGATCTTCGAGAATCTAGCGCGAATAAAAGCAATAAAAGCAATGTAGGTAATTGCCATCGGCGATAAAGATGAAAGGAATAACGATTGTTTCCGAGGTATTTCTAGAAAAATACATGGCGTACACTCACAATATCGTATCGTTGTAACTTGTATTAAAACCAGGTCCATTTCTTGCTATTTCCCAGATTTCGCGATAAAAATGTCCAATTTCGAATATAAATAATGATTTGACAGCATTTAGAAATCACCGATAATTGAATTAGTACTTGCAGATAACAATTTACATTAACTTGTTACATTTTTAAAAATCATACTATTGAAACATTTCTATGCCAGACATATGCATTACATTATAAAAAAATTTTAAAAATATTTAACTTGTTCTGAGAAATCAAGCTTTTAACGATAGAAAATATTAAAATATAATATTATATATATTTTACATACACACACAGACACACACACACACACACACACACACGCACACAATACTATAAAATAAAAAATAACATGATAATTTAAATCTGAAAAAAATGACGATGTTCCCCACATTTTCAGTGAAAACTAACAGCACTCCTGTTTGGCGGATCAAAATCTATAAAATTCACTATATTTTTTACATGTCCATTGGTGGATAAAAAACGGCCTTTTTTTAACATTCTATACTTGGTTTCTATTTTTAGAAACTATTATTATTTTTTTACATCGTAAAATACATTCTATAATATCGACAAGTTAATAGTGATACCTGTTAGATATACTCAGTGTACACTGATATATAGAATCGTGTATAAATTGTCATAAAAGTATGTTTAATTTATTTTTAATATATATTAATATATTTATTAATAATAAATATAGAAAAATAGACAAAATTACTTTATTGTACTGTTAGGTGAAATATGTATTTTATAATTCGAAATATTGCATATTTTTATTTTTTATAGCCAGATTAAATCAATGTACAACGATATTAAGGTATATTAAAAGGATCAATCTCTTTAAGACATACATAAAATCAATTCGCAGAGTTGCAAGAAACAGCTTGAAATATATATCACGCAGTTCCATGTTGTATTTTCATTAACTCCTTTGGCAAAAACTAAATTTGATTAAAATTTTATTAGCATCAGATTGCTTGTCACTTTAAATTGTGATATTATGTACTTTAGTTTCTGGTATTGCTTCAAAATCAACAAATATCGATTGCGCAGTTGTTTGAACTAGAAATTATAAGAATTCACAATAATATTAGTTTGGTCAAATGAAAAGGTGACGAGTATTGTAGGAACTATCTCTAGCATATCAAAAAGTCCATTATGCATACTTGGTGTTGGTAACATCTGTGATATTACGTGTGCATATGACATCACGTGTGTATAACGTATTCTTGAATAAGAGGCATTGGTAATGAGCACAATTAGCTGTTTTATCGTTCAATTTGCTAATTAAGAGGATAAAGCGTTTCGACAGAAAAAAATTCATCTGATAAAGAACGCAACATGCTGCAAATATAGTTTCTAATTGATTTCTAACTGATAAAAATACTATACTGATTGATATTTATTTCATTTTATACATAAACATTTATCGTAAGATAGATGTGTGTACAGTGTACAGTGAAGATTTGTGTTACAAAAGACGAAATGAATGATCAGCATCGTATCTTCAGTAATTGGAAAATGTACTATTGCGCGTTCTTCATTAGCCGAATTTTCCAGTCAAAACGCCATTTATCCACTTGACATCCAGTTAATTAGACGATAAAGCAACTAATTGTAGGTACTCGTTACCAATGCCTCCTATTCAAGGGTACGTGACGTCACACGCATGTTATGCACACGTAACATCATATATGTAGCCAACATCAAATATGCATAACAGACTATTTGGTATTATGCCGGAGGTAGTTGCTGCAGCACTTGTTACCTTTTCATTTGACTGAACTAATATTATTAAATATTAAAATTCGTTTTCGTCAAATATAATCGATCCTCTGATTTGTGTTAAATTTGATTATTATATACTTCATTATATTTAGATTTATTTAATATTAAATTGAGACACATAGATAATTAAATTGTATTAAATTATATGAGAATATTAATTCAAAACATAACTGATAATTAAAATCATATAAATTCTAACTTATGTTTTACATGAAGTAAACAAAATAATCTGTAACATTCTATGAGTGTAAGAGATTTTTATAAAATTCGTACTAAAAAATATAATTATACATTTCTCCATAGCAAGTTTACATACATGCAAGCTTCAATATTTCATTTTATTTTTTTTTTATCCGTCAGAATGTTTAATACGAAAATATATTTCAATAAAATATTCTCGATGTTTGCGAAATTCTTCATAAAAACATGGAATAATCAAATAGATTTAAAAATTATATTATGCAAAAAATTTCTGGCATTTTTTGCTATTAATTCTTTTACTGTAAATATTTGAAAAAGAAAAAAACAAAATGTATACAAATTTTATAATATCTACATGCTAGTAAATTGCTTCTGTTAAGCAAACTTTTCCGATAAATTCACATTACAACGAAGTCGCAAAATAGCACATCATTGAATATTCATAATCAGTCAAATGTCAAATTTTCTACTATTATTCGAATAGAGAAACGCAACGAACCAACATTGAAGTAATAGGTACGTTGAAAATATCTTTTCGTTTCGACTCGTATAGCAGCGAATGAACATTGACGACCGACGAAGGAGGCCACATTCGCTGGGTACAATAAAAGCAGCGCTCACTCGTCGAGCAGTGAACCTTTGGCGATATTGAATAGCATGATCGCAGTGCAAGGGACTGAGCTGTAAAACCATCGATTCGCTTGTCGAGCATTGCACCTACCAGACCAGTGGACGAGCTCGGACACGAATACGCGTCTGACCAATGCTCAACTGCACTACCGAAAATTAGAAACGAAATTCTCAAACGGCATGGAATATTCATGGTGTAACTAGTTGATACAATACCATTAGACGATGAAAATTTTAGTAGTTGAATAGAAACCATTCTTATAACGGTATTTTGTTAAAATTTGTTCTTATTTTCTAAAGAATGTTATTTTAAAAAATTGGAATACAATTAATATATAAAAATATTTCACTAGCAAATAGAAAATATTTAAAATAAATAACTAATTGTAAGATAATTTTTTTAACGATTAAAAATGTCAGTTTGTTTATAAATTTAACGAAATTTTCAAAGTATATTAAAGTAACATGATCTTAAAAATTCGAATCTGCCTATGCCAAGCTCGCGAAAAAATTGACCGGCGCGCAAAATATTTCATAAAGACGAGAATTATTCACCGGCCGATAACTGATTGGTCGTTACCAAAAAAATGGAGCCGATAATCGAATTTTTCAGTATGATCCATCATGCGCGCTAGCGGAGTGATACGATTATCGATTATCACTGAACGGTGTAGCGTGTAGCATTCCGCGCAACGCCGCTGTCGCGATTAATGCTTAACAATATACGCCGTGGATTAAGTGCACTCGGCAAGAGTAATCGATGTTGGTACCTGACGGTCTGTGAATGACTGATCGACGCGGTTTCCGCATCCCCGCATTTCTGTCTCACGTCACAGTGCCATTGTTCGCCAACTAATTAAATTCTCCTCGAGATTAATTTGAAGATCTTATGCGAACAGAGAGAACGGAGAAGTCACGCCGATTATTGTTGCTTGTTAGAATAATCGACGACTAGGTATATGACGGAGGATCAACTAGCGACAACCAAGTACAGTTAATAGAACAAAGCCTCTCGTTAGATATTACTTGTTAGGAAAATAAGACATACTGTACTAATAGCTATTATGTCTAACTGTATACGATCATCCCTCAAGCATAATATGTTTCTCAATATTATAGATGTTTTGTGATGGATAAGTATAAATTAAGAAGATCAGTTTGATTTAATAATATTAGAAAATATATATTTGAAAATCTATGAAATTTTCAGCATTGACAATTTCAAAACATTATTACAAATTCTTTAAATTATTATAAAACATAATAATAAAAAAATTTCAATTTCAGAAAAATAATAAAGAAGAAAATTTTTTAGGTAAAGGACATGTGTATGTGCATGATAAATCTTTAAATATATTATAAATTTTTTTCTTATTAATAATTATTTTTAGTAAAAAATATAATAAAATATATTATATACTAAATGAATATACTAATTGATTGTATTATATATTTTATCATATAATATACTAAAATATATTATATAATAAAATATATAATGCAATCAAAACGAGAATTGAACTTAATAAAAAATATTGCTAGTATTATATCAAAATGAATTCACTGATTGTATCATGAAATAGTGACATACTATTGTGTGACAAGAATAATATATAAAATGTGACAAAAATACTTTCAAGTATCTTTCAACGTGAATACTCGACAATTTTACACTCTCTCACGGAACGTTTATCGTCAAACTTTTTAAAACCCCGACCCTCTTAATCGGCCACGTACGATCATGTAGCTTGGATCGATCGTCCGTTTTGTGTAATTTAAAACATTTACGAGAGTAGTTCGTATAAAGAAAACTTTGATACATAAAGTCAACTTTGGTTATTTTAAAACAACATTATAACTGTGATATTTCAAATCTACAAGCGTGATGCAATTTTCGGTATTATTTAAACATTACTATAATGTAACATGTAAAATATTATACAAGAAAATTATGAAAATCTGATAATAACCGTAACGATACCACAACGTTACGAATTTCATTGCAAAAGAGTCAAATATTTTTTATTTTATACAGGTATGATGGTTAAATATATTACGAGCTTCCAGTTGTAGCAAAGTACTAGCAATTTAAAAACTCAAGTTATAAAAATATGACCACTTTTTTCAGTTGCAAATGTAATTACAGTTTGGAGAGAAACTGTAGTAAACACGGGTTTCCATAGCGTACACGCGTTTATGCAGAGAGATAGATGGAAGGAAGAGAAATTTTTCCAACACTTTTCAAGACTAATGTAATTTTTATATTTTGCGTGTACGAGAAGCGGAAGTAATGCAACTGACGTAAATTTGAAAATCGTGCTCATCCATAGCATCGTTAATAATCCCTGAGCATGACCCTTTTTCTTCCGTTCTGTATCTCTTGCGTGACGCGCGAAAGCCAGCGGCAGGCTGGTGCCGAATTAATTACAACGATAAATCATCCGATCTCCTGCTGACCTCTCTCGAGTCACTCCCCTCGATCTCGCGGCTTCATGCCAAAAATAAATCAAGTACTAATTTATTTATAAATCCCAATACTCATATCACTTCGCGTACGATATAAAATATCTTAACATCCATATCAACAGACAATATCTACTTTTCGAAAAATACAAGTAGGTATGTTAAATTTGATAGTAGTTCAATTGTGAACTATTGTTAGTTGAAACACTAAAAGATAATAAAATATCAATGAAAAATAAATGAATTCGTACTTCATTATAAATAATTTGAGAAATGAAGAGTCCAGCCTTACATTTTGTTGTAATATAACTATCACTTATACGTTAGTAATTTAATGAATATATTCTCAGATTTTTAAATTGCGCATAATTTTTTAGGGGTTGAGAGAGCTTGGATAACGCTAAGCAAGACACTACGAAAAAGACAAAAGCGAAAATTTATTCGCGCTAAATGGCGGGGTTTGCTGATGGTAAACGTGGGATCTAGTTCGCGATCAAATTACAAACTGTCTCCACTAAAACGCTGGAAATTTTTATCAAATTTACCACGGAAACGAAACACTCGCTTCGCAATATCGGATATACTGAATAAAAAATAAGAGCCTTCTATAAAACATGTTTTATGTAATTAATACTCATAGGCGCGCGTACATTATTCTTGACTATTAATTATTAAGTTCATTCTTCGCTGATTTTCTGTCGATCGATTGAAGTCTCTTAAATAATCATGATTCCATTCTCAAATATCCTATAGAAGGAATAATCAATGATAGTTTTGTAACTATCAACAATTGTTCCTTCAACAATTTTATATTGAATTATATTGTCAGAAACATACAATATACTTCTTCTGATGATGAAATTATATCATAATTTTCCATCAGACTTATTAAATATGAATTCTAAAGATACGTTATGTAACGTCATAATGAACATAGAAACAAAGGAATTATTGAATCATGAAAATGGACTTTAGAAGAACGACTCTGGTAGACACAAAGAGCAACAAATGCGAGAAAGAAAAGCGAAGGCGCAATGACAGACGGAGCGGAAAACACCGGCATTTCCGCAACCAAAAAGGCCATCACGAGAGATGCAAGGGGGACTTCTCCACTTCCGCAGTTTCTTCTTCCTACTGTCCTGCTACGACTGGCAACAACGATACCCACGGGAATCTGCGGCGTGAATGCAAAATCATACTTGCCATGACCACGTCGAGCTCTCTCTGGGGAACAACAGGCCTGGTAATTACGAAATTATTACTCGCCGTTCCCGAGATAGCTCTTGCGAAAACCGAGTAACGAGACTCGCTACTGACATTTTTGCATATGCAAGCAGTAGTTGCAACTAATGTTGTGTCAGTAATTGATAGAGTTTCTCAAGCAGGAATCAGGATATCGAGTGATGATTTTTTTTATTGATCCGCCATATATAACAGGAAACAAACGGAGGATAGAGTAAAACAATATTCTATTGCTTTCTCATTTTATCTTATGCAATCTCTCTCTCTCTCTCTCTCTCTCTACTCTACTACTACTACTACTTACTACTCTCTCTACTCTACTACTACCTCGTACGTACGTACTTACTCTACTACTACTTATAC
>NW_012130081.1:1372373-1396097 GCF_000143395.1 Atta cephalotes
TAAAAACGGTAAAAAACGTTAAAACTTTAAACTTTTAACTTTTACTTATTACGTTTCGTTTCCTTTACTTTTACTTTTACTTTACTTTATACGTACTACTCTCTCTCTCTCTCTCTCTCTCTCTCTCTCTCTCTCTCTCTCTCTCTCTCGATATCTAGCTTATTATATTTCATAAAGTAGAATAAAATAAATAGAGATCTACGTTCTTTATTAATTTTCTAACTCTTATTTGAAGGACTCTATAATGATTCTTTAATCTTACACTCCTACTTTGGATTATTCCGATTGATAATGTACTAGACATCTTCAATTTTATATAACTTGGACTTTTATTGAATTACGATAATGTATGTGTTCATGTATTAATATTCTTCAGTTTTGAATATAAAATTTAATATATTTTTTAAAATAATAATATAAAATTTTTAAATTTAATTATATTTTAAAATTTAATTATAATTTTTAGAATAAGATTTCACTCATTAAACCGTTACTTAAGCTTTAAGTGTAATTAACCAGTTACAGTCAAGTGAGAAGTGAGAAGAATAATCGACTATGATTCATTTTTATGGCAAGACTTAAAGCTTAAATAACGGCTTATTGTAAAAGCCCAATTAATCTTTAACTTGATGACTACTTTAAAATTTACAGCATTATTGAACAAATATAACAATCAATCTAATTATAAATATAATTTGCAGATAATAAAAGCAATAATAAATCAGATAATAAATCAAGAATTTTTTTTTTAATACAAAAAAGACTACTATCTTTACTATTTTACTTATTTTTTACTTTAATTTTTATATTTAATATAAACTTTTTACTTTAATTTTATATTTTATATTTAATTTTTAACAAAATACTTTCCTCATATTAAAATTCTCACATTAAAAATATATCATGTTAGAATCAATAATTATATAAAATACTCTAAAATTTAAAAAATTCAATAAATACAAAAGAAGGAGCTGCGAGCCAAACTGGATGCGGCTGAATGTTCAATGCTATGTATTAATAAACACAGAAATTATAATAGAAATTATAAAAACATAACAAACGTTTTAACCTCTATTGGATCATTTTCAATATTCAAATTTACAATTAAAATTAATAAATGCCGAATTTAGAATGTTGTAACATAAGCTTTGTGGTAATGATCGCATTTTTGTGGTGATATTTTGCTATTATCGAAAAAAATAAATTGGAATTCAACACGTTATTGCAGTATTATCATAGCCTAAAGCATTAAAATCACACATTTTATGTTATCTAACATTTTTTCGATACATGGACACCAGTTAAAATAATCCATCGTATTAGATGAGAATACAAATATTTTCGACGGAAAATACATGTTTCTATGAGGTCCTCGTTCGTGAAATTTCGATCCGTTCCTCAACGTATTCCCCTGTTATATCTGCGTTACACAAGAGCTACAGAATAGCAGAGTAGATGTAATATTAACGTGCAAATAAAAACGGGGAACACGGTGGAAGTCGCCGAGCGAGAAACGCGCACAAAGCGCAACAAACAAGCTAAGCCCGCGAGGCACGGGAATACGGACAAAGCGAGAAAACACATTGTAGCTTCTGATCATTGGAGAATAGTGAGCTGAGTAAACGCGGAATATTCTGCGACTTGCTCTTTATACCGCTAATGAATAGCAACAACGTAATTCTATCCCAGTAGTGTGTATCATGCAGCTTTTAATCCTCTTTCCCTTTTTCCCTTTAAAATGTTAGCACGATAAAATGCAACAATACAACATTATTTTACCATACTGCAGGACTGTTACGCGTATTTCGTTTTAAAATATTGTGAAAAATAATATTTTTTGTACTCGACATATTTACTTGCTAAAACAAAATAATTTTTTATCAAACAGAATATTTTCCGCAAAACAAGATATCAGTTGGAGAGAAATATTTTGCTGAATTCTACTGTATATACATACATCTACAAAATACATACACCTAAAAAATTCTACATTTGCTCTTACAAACCTTAATGGTTACAGAAAAAACATAAAGTAATTAACTCGTTTAGAAAATATCAGAGCTTCGCATCTATATGTACCGTTTATAAAATACGCTTAGCATAAATGCTCCTGCATCTGCGTCATACAAATTCGCCACTAAATTGCATGATGCGCCATATAGACGACTAGCAATATTTATGAGCAAATTATGCCAACATTTTTCTCGCTCGATACGCAAAATGGAAGTTTTGCGTATGAAGGCAATTTATATCCCGTTGCACTCAGTATAATTTGTGATTATCCAATCACAAATTATACTGAGTGCAACGGGTTATAAATAGTCATTTCCTTTTTTAATTTTCAAAAATATAATTTTAAAATATTTTTAAAATATATGCAATAATAAAAGTGAATCTCATCTCAAAAAATTTATTTCATTGTACATATTTAATATTGCATTAATCGAGTTAATATAAATAATTAAATTGGAAAATAAAAAATAATCCTATTTCTTTTTTCTTTTTATAAATAAAAAAAGATAATTATTTTTAAATATTATCAATTATTTCCACAAAAATAATTGCCATATATTATAAAGCTCAAAATATCAAAATAGCGTTTTATGGCAAAAAGCTGAAAGAGCTGAAAATAATAAATGACTATAGGAGTAACATTATATTTATATTATATTCGTCATGGCTGACGAAGTTAACTTGTGACTGAAAGATCACAAGAAATGTGATGGAACGATGGATCACATCAATCCATATCCACGCACGCAGGTGCTATAAGAATTATTGGGTCGCCTGCGGACGGAAACATTCGCTAACATTGCATCGCGGAAGATATATCGCCCGGTGAAAAGAAATTTACAAGCTACACTCTCGGTCATACAGAACTTCTCGCACACTAACTCGCGCCAGCAATCCATCCTGGCGAAGTTTGCGAAACGGCGGAACTTCTGGACGAACTGTAAAACTACAGGTCGACGGGAGACTTGTCGCGGATTGCGAAGAAGAAACTGAAACGGCACTTCGGCACGGAATATTTTTTGCATAAGGTTCTTTTATCCGAAATGCGAAACTCAAAATTTTGCACGCGCGATTGCAGAATAATAGTCTTATGAATTTCAAAATACATAGTCTGTAAAAATATTCTTTATACGAATCTTAGAACCAGATTTTTTCCCAGATTTTACAAGTATCGCATATTGCAAAAATATAATATTTTCTCACATTATTAAATATATAATATTTGTAATTAAAAATAATATGTGTGTATTTGTTAATATTATTAATATATATTATTAATATATGTATATATATGTATATAATACATAATAATAACTGTATTATGCATTTAATGCATAATTTTATATATATATATATATATATATATATATATATATATAAAATTATGGCATAATGGAATATTTTAATAATACATTATATTCACTGTGTTATGCCCCATTTCTAACATGGCGGTAAATTTTCCGATCAACCGAGGTGCCACAATTCTGTGCATGTTGCGGGTATTGCTGCATGTCGCGGTACAACGCAACATAACTGATGCACCCTCGGCGCGAAAGGATGTAAGAGTGGGAGAGAGTTGAAAGAGCCACAATGCTCCATAGATCCGGTCGCTGCAAGCTTCTTCTCGACAAACTTCGCCGAAAGTTTAGTGCACTGTAGAAGCGTTCTATCGCGAGATTCTCACAAGCTTTTCATCTATACTTTTTTTTCTATTTTCTTTTTTTATCATTTTTTCGCTCGTTTTTTTATACGTCCATTTTGTCTTCCTCGTTCACTCGATATCTCTTTTCGTTCGATGTCTTCAATTATTGCAAACTCGCGAGTAATATATAATTGTTTTCAACAATCGAAACAACCGAAAAAAATCGAGCTTTTTTTCGGTTGATTTTTCTATGTTAATTCTCCGTGCAAAAGCATAATATATTTCTGAAGTCAGGCGTTGCTCTATAAATACTATTACAAATTCTTGGGATCTGACAAATTTAAAATCAAATATTTCTTAGTAAAAATTTAATTAAATTCTATACTCGTCCTTTTTTGTTCTAAGAGTCATCATAGAAACTACGACTTAAGTTAAAATTGTATTAAAACAAAATTTTAATAAGTAGTACTATAAAATTATAATCACATAGAAAAGATTCCCAGATCCAATATTACTTTTCGATCTATCATAAAAGGGTCGAATTATCTTATTATTTAATATTGAAAAAGAAATATTTTACTCTTAAATGAAACTTTCTTAAATCTAAAATAAAATACTCAAGCTCCATGTGCTCCATTTGCTCCATGTGCATGTTATCGTATCATTATAAGTTATAACATCGATAAAGACTATAGACTAATATTCTAAACAAACTAGAAATATATAAACTTAAATTTATACGTGTTATAAATATTAAATTTATATTATTATATTTATTTATTTTTATTATATTTATTTATTTTTATCTTGATAAGATTAAGTAAGTTAAGAATATTTTTTGTCTCGTTATTAAAAATTCTCTTTGAGAAAATATACGTATATATCAAAATGTGGTGAAACTTGATAATTTTGAAGCTTCCACGGATGTTTTCTTCAAAGAAGTTATGCGGTTTATCTTCATGTTACACTATTCTTGATACATTGTTAAATGCCTGCAACATTTCGTTAATATTATAGTTTACTTCATCAGGGCGAGAAGAAATCCGATAATTAGTACGAGAAGCAACCATCAGGTTGCTCCTTGCCCTGATGAATTGAACTTGAAAGCAATGTTCACAAAACGCTGGCGTTAAACAATATATCAAGTCAAAGAGATAACTCGCAAACCGCGTAGCTTCTTTAATATAAGATTTACTATAATAATACTATAATATACGAGTTGCAAGGTTTCTTAGTCCCATCAATTCTTAGTCCAAACAATCACGTACGATAACAAGCTATAGGAGAATTGCGAATAACAGCAACTTGCATTGTGTTGTTAATCTGTTGGCTGCAAACAAACATCTGCCGGAAGAGACGATAATGCCGGAAGAGTACAAGCACTAATTTCTATGGATTTAGCCAGCAAACTCTGCGATACAGCACCTTTGTATCCCCGAGAACTTCCAAGAATCAAGGATAAGCTTTGGGAATCCTTCAATTACTGATACAACACGATTTTAAAGATAAAGAACATCAGAGATAAATTTAAGATCCATGAAGCCATATACATATAATTGCAATAAGACAATTTCAAAACCCAAAAGAGCTAAAAGTTTAAAAATATTTTTACTTTTTATTAATTCCTAAATGTTGAAATTTGCCTAAAGAGTAAAATTATTGAGAAAGAAAATAAAAAGAAATCAAAAATATAAAAAATGCATTATTATAAATAATGAATATTAAACAAATGCGTTACGAACGAATAATTTGATGTTCAAATTCCAATTTACTTTTCCAATTCTCGTAATCTGAGGCATGAATATTCATAATTCATTCCATGCTTGCTCGCGGCTTATGTTTTTCTTAGCTAGCGAATCATGAAAGGGATAAAGAACGGAATACGTAGGTAAGGAATACGAGATAAGACGGACAAAAACGCGGAATTACAAATGAACGCTTTTCTTAAGACAGAACAAGCGTCTGTAATTCCTTAATTAAATAGCCAAGCAGTGTAGATCTTGAAAGAGAAGAAATCAACGAATAATCCTGTTTTATTGCAAAAAGTCTCAATACCGAGTACGAATGATCGCACGAATAATCATCAAGAATGCTGCTACGCTCGTTACCTTCGATCTAAAGAAAAGTAACCTTTTTTCTTTTAACGTCTTCGTAATCAAGCGACCGCGTCTGATGATCGAAAGTTCTGAGGATTCGTTTCGTTATATCCCTCAAGAGAGTTATCAAAGTGGTGTCTCTCTTACAAATGGTACAAGACGCGACTAACTACTGATTACTGCTGTCTAGAAAAGAACTTTTTCTTCGTGTGAAATTAAGTATAATTTCTTTTCACAGACAACTTATCATTGCAATTGGAAATAATAGCAAATCTTAAGAGTTTCGCATAAAATTCATCATTTTCTTTAAAAAGAGAATATTAAAATAAAAATTTAGCAACTTAAATTCTATTTATTAATTTATATAAATAAGACAGAAAGTATGTCAAAAATAAGAAAAAAAATCTATATATAACTTTTTTGACAAAAATCAGCATTTCTTTAAATACAGCAGTTTAATTCATTTACAAGTTAGTTAGGAAAATATTAAATTAGATAGAACTAATATAAAGCACACACAGAGACCAAATTGCAAATGTAGAAGCGAGAAGGTTAAAGGAACTCAACTTCCGGTAACCACTAGCTTGCAAACTGTACAAATACTGAACTGTCACAACTCTTTGAAGATCGAGAAAGTTTCGAGAAAGTGCAACGCGAAGCAATGCATAAATCTAGATAAGTTAAAACTACGAAATTTTGGTAAATATCTGTTGCCTCTTATAATATCAAAAACATTTTAAAATTCTCACAACATTTTTAGCCAAAATAATAAATTTAATAATTCTTCTATTGACTTCAAAATGTTACATAAGAAACATGTGTATCCGTACAATACTATAAATACTTATAACTTTAAAGCACATAATACATTAACAGCGTTAACAACTATTAACTTTTCTAATTTGAGGAGAATATTAATTTTGTAGAAAATATTAATTTGATAATCTTGTTCTTCAAAAGGATATTAAAATGACTTCTATTCTATGAACGTTGGAATGAGGATGTTGAAAGTGGAATGGATCTCGTGATTACTATTACTACGGGAATTCTGCAAGGACTAATCTAACGGACTACTCCTTTGAGAGATTAGAAATTAAGGGGAAACTGGTTGAAATGCGACTCTCGTAGGAAAGCAAATACTGTTACTTCGTACTTCATGTACATACAGCAAGAAATATATTAACAACGACATCAGTCGACAGTCAACGTCTACAGTCGCTGGTAAGACAACTTTGCGCTGATCTCGAAACTTCTGGGAAATTAATTCCAAAAAGTTACATATTTTTAATAAAAATCAACGATGATAACGATTTAACTTTTTTCTTAAGGTGGAAAAATCAAAAAAGTGAAAAAATTTCTCCATTCAATGATAAAAAGTTTCATTTTTTATATTTCCGCTTAAGAAAGAAATTACATAATTTCTACTTAAAGGATATCATATTTTGCATAAGATAAAAATCAACAGAATACATTTAATTATTGCATGAAACGTTTTTTAAAGATTTCTACAAAAATTCAGATATGCAATTTCAAGTCAAATTCTGATCAGAATTATATGCACAGCTGCGGTTCAAACTTATTCGTCTCGACATTCTGCACGTCTCTCTTTTTCACGGATTTCGAAATCGCAGGTGCGAAAACCGACCATGTCGCCTCAAGGACTTTACATAACTAAGCCTGGCCGATGGATTTACTCTTCGAGCTTACATCCCCGTCCGTGCATCCCCGTCTCGATTCTCCCTGTTGCATATATATGGCACATACGATGTACGAAAGAGACATACGAAAAGAGCAACGTTCGCTCTCAACGCGACAGAAACTCGGTCGTTCAGTTTGATCCGAATCTATCGAGGATGCTTCAAAGTCGAAATCGGAATCGAACCTACTTCCTCAGTTAGGATCGACCTCTTCTCATCTGATCGGCGGCTGAAGTACCCAGCTTCTTCCCTTCACAATTTGATCACGAAGCAACGTAATCGATTTTACCGAACTGTACACTTGCCGTTGAATAATGCTTGAAAATCCGCGAACTTGGAAATAATCGAGTATCTGAGAATAATCCTCGACATCTGAATGTACTAAAGACTTATACGCAGTTAAATCTCTCATCGAAAGATATTTATAATATTATTAATATATTAATGTATAAAATTAAATTAAAGTTAAAATACAATAGATATATGAACAGTATGTCAGATATTATCTCTTTTCTAGAAGTTGTATAATATAATGGTAATAAAATAAAAATAAATCTAACAAAAGTTAAAAAAAAATGAGAGCCAATGTTGTTATCAGTGTACAAGTAAAATATATTTGTTTATATAAATTAATTAAAAAACACAAACATTTCTATTATTAGTCTATTATATTTGTAATAATGCCCAATTTTTAATTTTAATTTTCTAATTATTCTTCCTATTTTTATTGTAGTTTATTTTGACTTAAAATTTAACATGTTTCTTACTTGCTGATTGATATTCTGATTGATATTCTCTTATCATCTTCATTGCTATCTGTAACTTGCATTGTGACATTTGTGACACCCGATTACAAATAAATATACGCTATACATGTATAGCACATATTTATTTGTTAATTCTATTCTCTTCCGATTGAATTTGTGTTTATTTGGTTTGTTGACACTCATTTGTTAAAAACAATTGTTTATCATGATTATGATTGATTTTTGTTATCTTTCTTTTTGTGGTACTGCACTGATAAAGATCAATCGAAACATTTACGGTTTTTAATTAAATTTATGTAAATAAATATATTTTACTTGCGTACTGATAACGTTGGCTCTTATTGATTTCTTTATCTTTTATGTTAGTTTTATTCTTAGTCTCTCTCTCTCTCTCTCTCTCTCTCTCTCTCTCTCTCTCTTCCTCTTTAAATAAAAATAGAGCACAAATTTAATTCTTTAAAGCTAACATGTCAAAATTCACAATATATTTCTGACAGTGTCAGAAATATATTGTGAAACTTATTTAATTTATATTGACTACAAGACATTAATTAATAAAAAATCAAAATGACATAACTCGTATAAAAAAATAAATATTAAATTTATTTTAATAACATTAATTCAAATTTGCAATTGTAATATAAAGAATATGTAATTGAATGGATTCCATAGACTCACCGTCAGCTATAAAAAGGATTAAATATATTTACGTACATATATACTTATTCTTTTCTAATAAATAGTTTCTTTAGAGTCCATGTTGTATTCTTGATAACAGTTACATGTATTTTCAAGTAACTCTAGAGTGCTATTGATAAGTACAAATTTTTCGCATAAGTAGCACATTGAGCGCTAAACTCAATGCCTTAGAAAATCCAATCTGCTATGCTAAAAATGAAGACAAATTTTTAAAAATTCTGTCATTTATATATTACTTGAATCTCTTTTAGTAATCAGAATTATAACGTAATAATCCAGACAAGATGAATATTCAAAACGAGACATAAGACTTTTTAAAGATGTTTAAAGATTCTTTTTCACTGATATTCATAGTCTTATATTCAAGAACTTCTGTCAAATCTGATATTCAGATCTTATATTCAAGATCGTCTTAAATACAGTCTTGAGATGTCATAAACTTGAATTATAGGTCGGTTCATAATCAGTTTTTATTTTAAGATCGTCTTAAGTAATAGCTTAGATGCTAATACGCTCTGATTAATTCATGACATGTTAAGACTATACTTAAGATAGTTTTAAATATGAGACTCGATTATGAATACCGACTACAGAGCTGTATTAACGTCTTAAGATATTACTTAAGACGGGCTTGTAATAAGAACAGACTATGAATACTGGCCTTAAAAACATTTTTGCAAATCTTTTAGATGTCTTTAAACGTTTTATATTTTGATTTTGGACTTTGTTATTGTTTAGGAACTTATTTAAATTTCTAACTAATTTTTTATTATACATTTTATTTAAGTGTAATGACGAGATTTAAAAAATAAACCTATTTTAGTCAAAGTGGATCTTAGTGCTCAAATATTTCAAAGAGAATTTACATACATATCTAATTCTTCAAACTGAGATCAAAAAATCTTTTTCGATCTTAAAATGTAATTATGAATAAAACTAAACTAAAATAATATATTAAATTGATAAGCAATTTATCGTTGATATTAGCAAAGCATATTAGAAAAATATTAATAATTTGATATTAATCTTAAGAATTGTAAATAATTTAATTTATTACGAAAAATATTGCTTCAGCCGGGATTAAGACTAATTAGTATTAAAAATTATTAAATTACTTATCAATTTAATATGTGATTACTATTCTAGTTCCATAACTGCGTTTCAAGATCGAAAAAGATTTCGGCGCGCAATTTGTAGAATTGGATATGTATACAAATTTATTCTGTGAAATATTTAAGCATTTAAAAGTCTATTCTGTGACTCTTAACGACTGTAACGCTATGGTTAATCATTAAGAGTTACAGAATAACTCTCTAAGATTTGCTTTGGCTGAAAACAGGTTTATTACTCTTGTTTGATTTATTCTCATCTAATTATTATAAAGAGACAAACACACACACACACACACACACACACACACACACGCGCGCGCGCGCGCGCGCACACAATTGGATTCCATATCATATATATTTTAAAATTGAATTTAATGTGTGCTTATTTCTTTTTCCTTTTTAAATTAATAAAAATGTAAAATGTATGAAACTTATATTACATTAATTAAGTTAAGAGTGGCCTATTTCCTTGTATATAAAATTTATATCATATCAATAATAATACTATAACTCGAAAGCAATAACGTTCTATACAGAGTTAAATGTCAAAAATTTTTATAAATATAAATTATAAGTTAAGCTTTCTTTATAATGCAATAAAAAATGCCTACAAAGTACATATCGAATACATGTTGATATATACCTATGTATTTCCTTAACAATTTTTACAAAATACGTGAGTATCAGTGTGAAACATAATGCGCCGTTTGCTTTACGAGCAAGCCGACAATAATAACACCTGTCGTTAATGTTCGATTCTGACTATTCTTTTCTGCTATAACCCCTTCAGGACCTTTTTGCCACCGCTATTCCGCATCCTTAACGATTTTCTGTCGACGCACGTGCCGCGGGCGTGGCGCTTCAATGGCTGCTCGAGAGCACATTTGAATTTATCGGTCGATATCGGAAACTATTTTGCTGATCCACAATGGCTTATTGTGGCTTCGTGGACCTGCGTGCTGTCTGCAAAGTATAGCCGCAGTTTCGTAACATTAATATCAGCCCACCCTGATACCCATACCCACCGCTCCCGTTTTCATGATCTATTTCGATCTACTCCTTCGACTATCTCTTCGCCAGAAAATCTTATTGATGTCTTATTACACAGAATCTTGAAACTAAAAAGGTAATAAAAGTTGTAATATCTTATTATCAAGCGTTAAATTTTTATTGCACAAATATATGTATGTAAAATGTAAGTAATACATTGCAATACATATAAAATCTTCAATTGATTTATAATATTAATATAATAATATTAATTTAATAAAGTCTTAAATGTAGGACTTTTATATAATATAGAGCAATATTTATAATTTATATAATAATTATAAATATATTGGATAAAATCCATAATACATTATTTTAGTAACGATATTTATAGCTTCTTATATATATCATTTTTAATTTTTATGTTATCTAAAGTTTTTATCTAAGAAAAATCGCGAATAAATTTTTACCAATTTATTTTGAATTATATTAATTATATTTTTTATCTTTTAATAAACTGTATCTCCATTGTACATATATATTGTAACAAAGAAATAAAATATGAAGATATATATATATATGATTTTCGAAATGCATAACTCCACAATCAAAAAAGATAATGTCAGAAAAAGAAATACATACATACATGTTTTCATTAGTAAACTATTGACGAGCACATATTATTAATATCCATAACCAACTCAGAAAGGTTATTCTTCTTTATAAAGGTTGACTTTCAATATCCGGGCAAATAGTTTCGTATGCATCATACCATAGACTAATCGAGAACTTCCGGAAGTTTCAAAGTAACCGTCAAGCGCATCGCGGCTTCCTCTTATGGAAGAGCTTCACAGGTGCGAAAACTTAAAACTAAATGCTACTGGCTAGATGCAAAAGTTTTGCCACATTTCTTTGGCTAATACCTGGTCGGTAAAATAATCCTGATCTGAACGAGGATAAGGCGAAGCCGGCAGGATTGTCGAAAGTCTTAAGCCAAAAATCTTGTATCTTCAAGTTCTCTTTCTTCTCTCTCATCCCATCTTTATAACTTACTTTACTAGAATTAATCTTTGAATACATTTCGGACATTAATAAAAAGACTCCATCGATGATTACTAATCATCGTATTAACCACAAATATAATTAGAAAAATGTAAAGATCTTAAACAAAGAACCATCATATAATAAAAGATTAATCTCCGAAATGGTTTATAACAAAAGACAAAAATTGGGATTGAACAAACAAAATGACACTGAATCATTATCTAATTCTTATCTACATATTTTGCAACCTCCTCCTTCTTCTTAATCTTTTTTCTTCCTTTCTCACTTCCAGTGTTCCCTTTTTATCTTTATTCCTCTTCCACTCTCATCTCTTCTCTCAACAAGATATTATTAAGCATCAGAAAGTCGCTCACACGCCACAATATAACACAAATAATTTCTAATAGAACTGGTTTTAATTTTCTTAACTCTATTCGCATTTGTCTCTGTTGAATTAATTATATTCACTATTTCAATCATTGGATTATATTCTGGATAAACTTTCACATTGAGATATATGTAAATTAATTTTATTACACATACTTTAATATAATTCAATCAAATAAGTATTATGTATATTAATAATTTTTAATTATTGTTATTTTAATTTTTATAATCGGTGGTATTAATTTTATAACAGAATGTGTGCTTGTAAGAAAAAATGTTTACCGAATGACTTTACATATTCGACTAATTTATTATCATTATGGACAAATTGCGACCAATATAATAGTATAATTTAACTATGAAGATTACAAGACTGATAGCATTACATTGTTGGAAAACTAGATATGAAAAAATACGTCCATCACTATGTGTAATAACTATAATTTGCAGAAATTATATTTAACTGTTTAATGAATTTTATTAAATTGCGTTTAATTTTCTCTAAATGTATACACTGAGGATGACCTGACATATAAGTCGAAACGCATGTATTTTTAAGAATTTAAATATATGAAAAATTTGGATCTTTTTTATTCATCTTCTGTTATTCATTGTTGTTTGTTAACCTTTAAAAAAATGTGTTAACCTTTTAAAAAATGTATAAAGACTCTATATCATATGCCCCAGAAAAATCTTCTCAGAAAACTGGAATCTTTTAGGTACTCAATATTGCAGAATCAGAAATTCAATTAATGTTACAATAAAGCGAAAGCTTGAAATAATTGAATAAAATAACACCTTTGTATTTTACATATGCAATTTTTAGATGCTTCGTCATTCGCAGGATAATGCGGCGAAATAGAAGGATCGGAGCGAGAGGAGGATAATGCTTTCATTCTCCTTTTAGTCACGGACACTCGCGGGAAATGTATAGCGGGACACACATGCGAAGTCCAATAACTTTTTTTCCATACACATTGACGGGTGTGGCGCCGTGATGGCTCTTTAACCGCTGGTGCAGCGTATGATTTTCTCGCGTATGTAGGATATGCAGCGAATCAGCAACGACATGAGCATCGGGGATATTGCTTCTTGGATATTGCGTTCGGTACGGTTCTCATCGGGTGACTTCGCAGTAAAATCAATTGTTTATGGCTTGACATTCTCCCTGCGAGTTATTTGACGTTCAAATGGTGCGAATAAACATATCGTCGCTTTTAAAATTTTACGCAATTTCCCGTTTCGAAATGTTAGGAAATGCGTAAATTCAAACGCTTGAAATAATATAAAATGTGGCTTTTAACTTATATTTATAGCATTTTTAATCTTTTTCAATTCATTTTAAATAATGAGCCAAATTTGAAGTACATTATCAGATGCATACATGCTTCAACAGAGCATGAATCTTTTATCAAGTTATAATCAACAAGACATCATTCAGAAAAAAGTTAAATGTTCAAAAGTTTTATTTTTTATTTGATTATTTTAAAAATAATTTTATTACAATGATGATATCATTTTGATTAAAATGAGAATATATAAAATAAAACAAAATATTTTAAATAATTTTCACAACTTTTAAAATATAATATTTTTTACTTCGCGCTTTATTCCCTTTTTGTAATTCTAAATTTTTTTTGTTTCTTTTTATCTTCTTTAAAATATTCGCGATTCATTTGGAGACTTTGTCGCGGTATACTAGTTGAAAAATTTTAATATTTTTTGCTTATAAAAATATTTCTAAAACTTTCTATACGTAATATAAAATATAAATTTATTGCTAACTTTAAGATGCACACAAAATTTAAAGTTTTTTTTATAATTTTGAATTCATTGTAAGCTCTGTTATTCTGCAATAATTTGTATTCACAGTGAGACTCGCAGTTTCAAACATATTACCATATGAAAATGATCATTAACTGTGTAAACATGAAATGTTAGCAAGATAGAAATAAGACAGTGAAATACAGATATATAAACGAGGAGAACGAATCGATTGCAACGCCAAAGGATGAGTAATCGAGTCTCATTTTCATGAAGCGGTACTAGTAAGGAAACAAATGACTTCGTACTGATAAAACTGACCCACAGCCACGTCGAGGCAATAAAAATTTGCAATGGAAATGGAGCCGCTAGCGACATGGATTCTAGCTAGCGCTGGATTCCTCCAGCGACAGTACGTTATCTGCCGGAGCATTGAATCTCTGCAGTCATAAAACACTGACTTTCTGCAGTAGAACTATTTATGTTACAATGTTTTGACGGAAATTAGTTTATTTAGGAATTTTGTACGTGCGAGCACGAATGTTGCGGTATTTTGTAGCTGCTGTATGCATGGAATTAAAAATAGAAATAATCATAAGAGGAAAAGGTTATTATATCTTTATAAAGCTACATATAAATTACATATAAATTTGTGTATGTGTGTATAATTTTATGCAGGGTAGAGACGTAACGCATTTATGACATCATTACTGTTACAATTACTTTTTAACAAATAGTTAATGACGTTATATTTCATTTCTTCTATTATTAACGATAATAAAACGCAGTTACATACTTTGGATAATAATAACAAATACTATTTTATATATTAGATATGGGAAAAAGTTCATGGCGTTTTTCTCGTTAGATGGCATTAAAAAAACGCCACAAACTTTTTCCCAAATACAATGCATATATAGAGAACCGAGTTCGATTAAATTTAACTCAAACCTAACTCACTATAGTAACAGAATATGATCCTAAAAATGATCAAGATTTGATGAAAAAATAATTGATATTGTAAATTAACTCGTTAATTTTTAGGTAATAGTAACAAATTACTTAAATCAATAACGAATAATAGGAATAAGTTATTTTTCAGGAAAAAATCGGTAACGATTGCTTTTATAAAGTAACTTTCCCAATCCTGGTATGTATAGCATACATTACATGCATATATAATTGCATATACATACATACACATCTATGTACAAATCATATATGTATGCAAAATTTATTTTTTTTCTGTAATTTGGAAAAAAAGAGTAGTTTGCCATAATTCTTTTTGAGCTAAATCCGAAGTTAGAATGCTCTTTCACATCAAGTTTAAAACACACGTTTTAAAAACATGTTTTTGCGGCGCTTTAACTCCATTGTTCTCGTAAACTTGACAGACCATTCTAATTTGTAGATTCGATTCAATGGATAAAAAACCACGGAAAACTACTCGTATTTTTCAAACTACGAAATCATACATTCCTGTATTATTTCATTCAAATCAATATTATTTTATTATGTTTAAAATTTTATATGCAAAAGAATAATTACCGAAGTAACACAAAAATTCATTATTAAAGAATTATTAAATATCCTTTTCATAAAATAATATATATAACATGTACGCGAAGCAAAGCAAAGGATCTGCTAATGACTAATTCATTGCACATTCCGTTCCACCCAAGCACAACCGCATAGTGCTCCTCGAGTAGTATAGGTCAGTATTGGACGCAACGTAGTGGAATAACGAGCATGCTGTTCGCGAAAGCTTTCCACACAAAAGACATTTTGCACAATGGTGAAATATTTTACAATCGCCGCAATAATTTAATATTTGCTCGCGCACTTTCTACAAATCCACGCTTTTCTATCTAAAAATATAGGAAAGCGCGGTATCAATTTAGTATTTACATCTAAATATTTTCTCGTGAATAAATCCAGGATGCTAGCAAAAAGGTTCTCAAACAGGATGTGCAAAGTAAATAAATAACCAACAAAATCTACATGCAAACATAAGCACCGCAATTTCTAACGCAGTTGTTACTAGATGAAATGATGGATTTTTCATAATTATAGATTCGAGAAATCTCCATTCTATGACTTATCTTGTAATTTTTTGTACTAAATCTTAACACGATTAATAAAATAATAATTGTATTAAGCAATAAATCCTCTTTGATTCATCATGAATCTATAAAATACTTGCTTTTAAAACTCGAACGTAAAGTGTTATGACACAAATAAAAGTGTATTACATTTATATTTAATTTTTAAAAAATGTTTTTCATCTAACTTTTCATCTACTTTAACAAATAGTTAATGACGTTATATTTCATTTTTTCTATTATTAACAATAATAAAACGCAGTTACATACTTTGGATAATAATAACAAATATTATTTTATATATTAGGTATGGGAAAAAGTTCATGGCGTTTTTCCCGTTAGATGGCATTAAAAAAACGCCACGAACTTTTTCCCAAATACAATTCATATATAGAGAACCGAGTCCGATTAAACTTAACTCAAACCTAACTCACTACAGTAACAGAATGCGATCCTAAAAATGATCAAGATTTGATGAAAAAATAATTGATATTGTAAATTAACTCGTTAATTTACACATAAAATATACTAACTATTTAGGCAAATATAAGAAAGATACAGAAATAATTAAACATAAAAAATAAAAAGATAAATAATTAACTAATTAAAAAGATGCAGCGCTTTTTGATGTGTTTGCACTACTTTTTCTCCGATAGAAAGATTTCTAATTAAATGCAGAAGTGTTAAATTTAATATAAAACTGTTTGTCGCGTCAAAGTGCACTATTACTCCCATCGTCATAAAACCACAGTACGTCTTTGTAATAGTTCTTAAAAGCTAGAGAGTTTTAGAAGAGAAGCATGCTCTCATCTTCGTCGAGCACGAAGGAAAACGAGCGCAAAAGCGAATGGAAAGCACGAAACGCGAGAGATGATTTACGACGGGCAATTTCGAGCAAGCGTATCACAGCGCCGGGTTCTATCCGCTCGTATTGTCCGAGAGAAATCGCGGTGAAGTTAAAAAAAATCTCATTCGCGTCGGAACGGAACAGCGCAACGGTGCTTAATGGGCATGCCTCTGTGCGAGCAAACGTCGATGATTGCCGGGGCGAAAATGCACCGCCAATTTTACCTCACCGCATTGATGTGAATTACCGGCGAATGACGATTGTAGGTCTGGTAAGGTTAAAACGTAAAGTTAAAACATATAATTATCAATGTGAGACAAATAAGAATAAAAAATTTAAGATAAAAATGTTTAATCTAAATTTAAGTGTATATATAATAAAAATATATATATAATGGATATTATTTATATTTCTAAAATAATATATTGATGTACTGGGAGAATATTATTTATACTTCTAAAATAATATATTGATGTGCTGGGAGACACATATATAAAACTTAGCACTTTGAACTGGACGAAACAGAATGCAGTAATTCAACTTGGATAAAAGCTATACAAATAAAAGCTAAAGTAAAGATTGTTCGTCGTGTCAATGTCAGAGAAGAGATTACGGTATAGAAAATATAACGAGATCCCGAGGATAATCGGAGCTAAAAAGGAGACGAGATGGCTGTGAATAATTGACGAAAAGGGGATTGAAAGACTTCGGTACGCCGAGATCGGAACGACTCAGATGAGATTGAGAAGGAAAATGAGATGGAAAGCGAAAGAAAAGTATAAAGAGTGACGTTATATGTATATAAAAGATGCAGCGATAGGAGACTCCTTTTCAGAGGATTAAGAGAAGCCCGACATGATTTATATAACCAGCAATTCATCCGCTATCTGATCCCTGATAACATAAAACTCGGTACTTTCAGTACATTGCAATTATTTTTAATCTATTCATTGACTAAAAATACATACAAAGTATATACAAAATATCTTTAAGATAAATTATACTTTAATTAAATATATTTTAAAATAGAATTAATACACTATTAAATTAAATTTTTCTATTTTTATAGAAAATATTGAATAATTATATTTCTTTTGCTGCCCGCACGTGAAATTCTTATGAAATTGCATTATGTCAAATATGTGTTGAAAACTGGAAACTGATAAAATGTTAATTTAATTATACTTTTAAATCGATTGGCTCTGTAAGATGCTAAATATAGATTGCCTAATTTGAAAAAGCGAGAACACAATTTATCCCAATAACGTTGGAAAGTAATGAAAGGTTTATCCTCATATTTTTAAAGATCAATTCATCGAGACGAGGAGAGATTAAGACATACTCTCCGGGCGCCAGAAGTCGAAGGATCGATTAAGTGAGATGTGGAAGGGATAAAGGTCCCTTGAGTAACGAAATCTCTATGAGGGCCGACACAGGAAAATGGATTCTAATCGTCCGAACGCTTCGGCCATAGGCGTTGTGAGGCATTATTCCTCCATTAGGATACTGAATAATTCACAAACCGGATGTCTTAGTCGCGCAAACTCCGGATGACGGACCGAAGAGAAAATGGACCACGAATAAAAAAAAGTGCAAGAAGAAAAGAAAAATCTCTTTTCTCACCATTTACTACATACTATTCTAGTATAATTTTAATAATAATAATAATATACAAAAACAATCTGATTTTCTAAACTTTTTTTAATGTTAAACTTTAACTCATTAAAATTTGAAAGGAAGCTGAGGTCAAATTTCAAATGCGAGGTTTTTGTAATAATTTAGTTATTAGTATTATAAAAGATCAAAGTTTAAATATACACGGAAAGTAGAATATCAATGATAATTCTTTGTATTCAACATTAAACTATATAATCGCTTTCTATTTTTAATATATACATCGGCACTGCAATGAAATATACAATTAAACATTTTGCTGATATATCAAAAGTATATGGCAGAATTTATACGATATTTCAATGAATGTCATTCGCTTGTAACAAAGTCCAATATTATAGGGTTACGTCTACCTTCAAATTACGCCCGATTTTCCGTGCAAAAATTGTAACGAGCCAATAGCGATCGAGCTTCGATAAATTGTCTGTGATGGTACGGCGGAATGTCTGTGATGGTACGTCCTCGTGTATATGCACCATGTATAGGTAAGAGATTACATTATGCAATTCGAGGCCGAGTATGATCGCTCGCGTATACGCACGGAGTTAACGAAGTGTCTCGTGGGAAAGCGCCATCGATTGTAACTGCAAATGGACCAAAGAGATGCACCGGTCCTTCGAGGTACGGCTCTGACACCTCTATTTGTATAGCTTCAATAGCCTCATTGCTTTCGAATTCGTTTGACCGTAATATTCCGTACCGACCGTAGAATCATGTATCTTGATTTACTATAATGAATATTTCTCTAATCTTATTAAATCATTATAAGAGAAAAATATAAATGTATTAAAGTTCAACCAACATGGCTATATGCGTAATATTATTTCAAATTGTATTAATATAATGATACATTTGTGTGCAATGATTATTTGTTTATAATAATAAGTTTGTTTTCTATAAATAGAACTATAACTATACACTTTTGGAATTTAAAGTGAAACTAATAGATATATATTTGATATTTAACGAGAAAGAGAGCTTTAATACAAAGTCTAGTACAGAAACAAAAAAACAGACTTTTTATTATATACCAACATATATATTATATACCAACATAAATATGTCATTTATAAAAATAAGTACCATTATATATAGGTATATTATTATTTTTAATTATTAATAATTATATATCCTTGTGTAGTTACTTTTTATTAATGTATAATATATATATATTATAATTATACGTCAGCAAAAAAAATCGAGAATAAACTCATTGATTTGCATAGTATCAAATATAAATCAGAATTTATGATTTAATATGTTAAATTATTAGATTAGTATTAGATTAATCTAGTTTTGACTTGATCGCTTACGTTGGAACATCATTAATTTAACATATAAAATTGCTATCTTATTTTTCTTATTATTGATTTTTTAATTAATAAAAACTCTGTGTTAATCAAAACGTTTTCATTTCTGAATACTTTTAGACAACATTTTACACAATAAAAAGTTAATATATTGGGTTATCCGGAAAGTTCGTGCCGACTAACCTATATAATTTAATAAATGTATACTAAAATTTAAATCTTCTGCGTTTTCTTTCAACATCGGCACGAACTTTCCGGACAATTTCCCAATATTATTCTAACATTTAAAAAAATATTTATTTGAATAATGCATTAAATATTTACTTGCGCAGATAAACCATTTACTCAATAAAAAATGATTGTTAAATCAAATTAATACCAAATAAATAAAGGATAGCTTTACGTGATGATTTTGGTCGTGAGTTTAAATTGAAAAATTTGGAATGCAACGACTCCCAGAACGATCGTTTCGCGAAATACTACTCACGCATCATGCAACAAAGGCAGTAGATATTATTCCAGGAAACGAGTGTAGGTCGGCCGTAACGGCTGCGGATACACCACAATGCCCGTTGGCGGTTGGCGTTGCGACTGTTTCTACTGCGATGAAGGTGGGCTCAGCGTTTGCCTTTACTACAATACATTGCCTGTAGCAGTGTGTATAGCACTGTGCCTTGTTCGGTGTTTCGCGAATGGAATGATAAGAGCCGGACGTATGCAGTAGTCACGTCGCGCCACGCACGCATTGCTTTTGGCGTGTGAACTGCGTGAAGTTGACCGCGCGAAAGACGAAATCCCTCTACCAACTTTACTGAATTTACATTCCATTTGCAGAACGTGACAGACACAAAATAGATCGGCCCGGAACGAATTGACATCGCGAATCATTTAATTGGTAAGTAAAACTTCCCAGTTAACAAGCTGAGGTTATTTGACGTCAAATGATATCTTTAATCGTCAAATAATGCCAGCTTTGCTAGGTATATTAATCTTGCAATAACTTTTATCGCGTACGCTAATAGAAGAAAGGAGGCGAATGTGAAATGGATGAAGAGCCACGATATGTATAATTTATGCTACATTCTAAGGACGAACGTCAAAATTTTTTTTTTAAGGCCCAGTTGCACCAATGTCACTTTGACTTTAAGCGAGATTTAAAACTTTGTCTCTTTTAAAGCCAAAAAGAGACAGAGACAGAAAGCGTTTTAAGCCTCAATTAAAATCAAAGTAACGTTGGTGCAACCGGGCCTTAGTCTTACAAACGTTGGTGCAACAGGGCCTTAGTCTTACAACATGACTTAAACGTTACAACATGGCCACAAGTCATTAGTGTTTATTACATTGTCACGTAAAAGCTACATCTTAGTTCTGCAGGCAGAACAGTTTTGCGAGTGTGTACTCATTACGTAATTTTGAGAAGTATGTTGATATTAATTTTGTAACTTCAGTTTAGCTCAGAGACCATGAATATAGCTTTCAAATCGTATAATTGAACTAAATTTGATAACGAAATGTATGCATGTATAGTATAAAATTATATTACGTGTAAAATCATTATTATATTAATTAAACTTATTATACTTAAATTAATTTTTAATTAAAACTTTAAATATTGATAAATAAGATGCCTAACATTTTTTGTTAAGGCTGTATGTGTGTAATAAATACGATATTTTAGGTTATATATATTTTTTTAGATTTTTAAAATATTTAATAAAGTATTTAAGACATTTTTATTAATTTAATTTGTGAATAAATTATTATTACCTTCCACTCGCTTTTGTTCGTTAAAATCTTTATTTATTATCTTTATTTATTATCTTTATAACATAGTTAATATAATAAATATATATATAAAATTTTTTCAAATAAAGATTTATATTGTAATAAATTTAAATTATATCGGAATTAGATTTTATCAAATTTTATACGAAAAGGACATTTTTATTAAGATATTATTCTTTCATTAAATATTTGTTAAAAAATCGAATAATATATATACTTACGTGCGAAAATTATTTTTTACACGATATATATTTCTTTTAGTTATTTTTATTCGAGTATATCTGTATGTATACAGATCATGTTATATGTTTACATCTCCGCCGTTGTGCATAGTAATGCATGTGCTTGAGAAGGAATTCTGACAATCTGTGAGGAAATGGAGGAGGCTTGACAATCCATGAAGAGGAAAACAAACATCAGTTATCGATGAAGCATCATTGCGGTAAGTAAGCATTATTGCTTACTTGCATAAATAAGAATTCCTTCCTAAAAAGTTGTTCTTATGTTTTTCATTTAAAAATAATATTCAGAGAGAAGCCTAAATGTAATTTGAAATTTTAAAACATTTTATTCTTATAAAAATCTCTTTTGATAAATGTATGCCTAACATATTTAAAAATATTTATTGTACATTAGTAAATAATTAATATTATTTATTATAGATTAATAAAATAGTAATTATATATTTAAAAATATTTGATTGACAGATATGATATGACAGAGAGGAATAAAAAAATTTTATGCTATCATAGAAATTATTTTTTGAAACATTAATTATTATTTTTAGCATTACTTTATTTTAAATCTTATGTGTATCATATGTGTTATAGAATCAACGTAGCGACATAGCTGATAACTCCACTGTTGCGCATCGATCGGTGAGTAACCAAAGAAATTGATTAATGAGAAAACGAATCGATGAAAATTGTATCAGACATACATTTCGTACAAATCATTATAATTACATTAGAATTGAATATTTTCCATAAGAAGACATTGTTATTTAAATGCAAACGCAATGTGCATACAGTGACTCATTCGTCTTTGTAAATTAATATGATAAAATGTAATACGTGATTTTGAAAATTGATCTTGCAAACCGTTCTCTAAAATGCTGGCTTCCTATATAACAAAATATTATAGGTCACTATTACTTAATAAGTGCACAAAACTTTAAATTAATAAATCAACAATATTTATTTAATTATTAATTAATTCAACTTTTCCTATCAAAACTTTATAGCTCTCTGTTATCTTAAAATCGATGGATTACAAAGGATTATAACAAATATTTAATCTTGATTTATCTTTTCATTATATGTATAATAATTATATGTAATAATTATATGTAATAATTATTATAAATATAAGGAAATTGATAAGGTAGTTGGAAAACTTATATAATTCTTTTTGTACATAAATTTATCGCTGTATTTTTATTTTAATTTACACCAATTTATTGCTATAATTGTCATTTTCTCAAATAATTTGACGAATTTAGCGCATATCATTTTTACTCAACACGCTCTTAAGACTATAAAACTTATGAAGACGTTTTTCACAAAGATAAATATTTTAACATTTGAAGCGCCAGATGTGTTTCATGGTTAGTCGTAATAGCGAGGTAAACTACTGTCGCGAAAATGGCATTTCAGATCACGTAAAATAGATTATAATGAATCACGTACATTTAATTTGTTTTTAATCCATGTTTTTGCAACATAATGAGTTATAATCAGCTTCAGAATTGAATTTAATATATAATTGCGTAATTTATTTTTACATACACACACAC
>NW_012130081.1:1396117-1400217 GCF_000143395.1 Atta cephalotes
ATATATATATATATATATTATTATTATTATACTACACACACACACACACACACACACACACACACACACACACACACACACACACACACACACACACACACACACACACACACACACATACCACACAAATAGAACATAATAATAATAATATCTTAAAAATGATCATAATAATTCTCCTTCAAGATATGCATTTACTTTTAAATAACTATTATATATTGATCATTTATTATCGCCACGCATGCTTTTAGTCGAGATATCATGTTTCTTAATAATAATCAATAATGATATTTTATGACATATTCCGTTATTAATTACATTTGAATAACTTGAATGGTCTATATGACACATCTCACTTTTTTAGAAAGTTATATTTTAGTGTCACGAAAAAAGCAGCAATTATTCGCTAAAGTTAAATATATAATATATGATAACATATATTGTATACGTAATAAATATTAGGTAATATTTTCCATAAGAAAACATTGTTATTTAAACACGTAATGTGCATACAGCGAATCATTCGTCTTTGTAAATTAATATGATAAAATGTAATACGTGATTAATTGATCTTGCAAACCGTTCTCTAAAATCTAAAATGCTGGCTTCCTATATAACAAAATATTATAGGTCACTATTACTCATGATAAGTGCACAAAACTGTAAATTAATAAATCAACAATATTTATTTAATTATTATTAGTTAATTCAACTTTTCCTATCAAAACTGATTATCAAAATATAAATATTCATCATCGTACATATTTCTGTTTTTGTTTGTGTAAATTATTTATAGTACATTAAATTTCTTTAAATATTATACTTGAATTATAAATTATTTTTAGATATTTTTAAGAACATTATTTTACTTTTATTTTTAAGAATGAAATGTGGATATGTATAAATAATATAATTCTTTATTAATTTTAATTTCAAAGGATTCCAAATTTACAATGACGACGTATCTTGAATTGTAGCAAATGCAATCGATGAATCGATTTGTACAATTCAATAGAGGTAATGCAGCGAAAATCTGTAACGCGATTCAATGCAGTTATTCACTGCAGTTCTATTTATTCACTTCGATCTAATATAAGTCAAACTGATAATCATTTACTTAGAAAGTTTCAAGAGCAGCGGATCGGAAGTATCGCTGTACTCTATACTGTACATTCAAAGGTCCCGTGTCGCCGATTCGATTTTATATCAATTGCCGTGTGGCGTAGTGACAGTAAGAAAAATAGGAATATTTCGAGTACAATAGTAGCTTACAGTAGGAAATGAGAAAATTTCAATCGCATTATGTGCGTAACAACTTCCCGCGTAACATATTCCCGCAGGTAATTTTAATAGTACATAAATTGGTAAACACAAATTGCTGTGCTAGTCCATACATCGCTGATATAAATTTTGCACAGCTCGAGTATAATAAGCTGTTTTAATATTTATTATATTAATTTTACAATTGATCTGTAATCAATTCTCAAAATACTACAGTAATCACAGAATTATATACTAATCTCAGATTTGTGAATATTGCTAATATTTGGATTAATTAAGATAGTTTGCCTTTTCGTATTGCTTATCTTATATGTATATAGTATACCGAAATTTTAATATACCAAATATTTTCTTATATTAAACAAAGCAACCGCATCAGTTACCCTTCTATGAGCTAACCTGGTTACTCGCCCACGTAATTTCATTAATTATACAGCGATCATTCGATATACGCGGCGTTAATTACAAACCTCTCGGTGTATACACATTCTCGTCTATCTGATCTACATTTACTTACTTTAGATCTACTCCCGACGGCATCTACAAACAGACATGAGCATATCAGATGTCGAGGTAATGAATCAATAATCCGTTCGAAGTTTATGAGTATCGCTACAGTGGAGTTTCGACAAAAGTACGAGAGATTTGCAAAAGCCGCTTACCTCCAGCTTTTCTGAACTTTGTCATTTATCGAATCGCCGCCAGGCTGGTAAAAGGGAGATAAATAAAACGGGAAAATAGATACGGCGCGCAGCGGCGGCGACGGCGGCGACGGCGAGAAAAAAATGTACCGGTTGCGCAGGGACGAGAGAGGACAGGCACAGCGACGTTGAAAAATCTATTTATATATGTCCGATACTCCGACCCGAAGTATACCCAGTGTGCCAGTGTGTCAGCGTCAGATGTGACGACGTCACACAGGCGAGATAGAACTGAACGCCCGTCTGATTCATGCGAACACACACACATAGAGCTTTTTTCATGAGATCAAGATTTCACTGAATGTGTATGGTATTTCTTGTTTGTTACATCATAAATCTAGAGAAGTTTTTTTTCAAACATCGACATGTCTGAGAAAACAATTCTCGATTTCCTAGTTTGTTAGTAACAGCGCGTGTTTAGTATCATTGATAATTGACGCTAATTAAAAAGAATATTGAGAAAGAAATGAAAAATAAGTTCAAATAAAAGAAAGAAAAAAAGTAACAAAAATGTAAAAGATAAAAAGCTTTAAGATTTTATCTTCAATAATTTTTAATCACAGTATTAATAGTTAAAGCTTATATAACAGCTGACATCTATTTTCGCCGATTACTAGTTCAATTATTGCTCTCGATTAAATGATTGCATAATTGCTAATTTCCTATGCGACTTTCCATGAAAACATAATCGATGATGAAATGCAACAATGCAACAATTACGTTCATAAGGATTATCCGTTATGATCCATTTGTCCATGTAATAGCTTAAGCTCTCTCGAATTTGATTCGATCTACTTTAGTCTACTCTTAGCTATTAGTATTAAATAGTAAGATTTCCTTCCACCTAATCCGATTGCATCTAATTTACTTAGTAATAAAATACTCATTATATGGTAATCCCTTTTCCAAGATGCCGCAGGATGTTATTAACTGGATATTTATATGCTCCGTTCCAATCAAGACGTGTTCTCGCATTGATCAGCTGCATCTTCGCCTTGAAGGGTTTTAATTAATTCCGCCTGGATTGTTTTAGCTACGGCTGCATCGTATTCGATCGTAGCAACGCCAAAATTTATCGCTCCGTGCATTACAACGCACAATCCCCTCATTTCTTCACTCTAAGATCTTCCTGCGAAACTAACTTCATTTATCCCACCGAAACTCGATACCAACATCGTTCCTATCACTAATCTCGAATAACGACGTTCTGATAAACGTCTATAAATTCCGACTAATCTATTCTAATTTGAAGAGAAGAATGGCTTCGTTCTCTCACAATAAAATTTCATCTTTGCATTTTACCGGGAGGAATAATACATTCATGACAATAATAACAGTGGCAATTACATTGTTCGTTTAACTTAACTAGATACGTCGAGACTTCGTTAGAAGTTATTCCATTTACACGCTTGCACCATTCCGACCTTTCTGCTTTTCTAGTTATCTCATTTCTTTAATCGCTCTCTCGCTGTCATTCCTCGCTTGTTGTGTTATTAGTTCGTATCTGTTTGTCTCTTCGCTGTATCCCTTTTTTTCTCTTTTTCTCTTCTCGCAGGATTTATTTTCTCAATAATGTACAATTAAAACGTAATAAAATTTAATATATCATGAATTTTTTTATTTAAGTGAGATAAATGAAACATTTTTATAGTTTTTTTGCATTAAATGGGCTTGTAGATAGTCGTTAAAAATTGTCATATAAGTGTAGAAATTTAGAGTACTCCACAGTCACAAGTCTACTTTCGTGCTCATAGAAAGAGTACAGGAAGAAACCTTTTCCCCTGAATTGATTAAAAGACGAGTGCAATGAGAATATCTCCGTCTCTCGCGAAACGAAATAAAATTATAATGTATTACGATCAATCTAGAATCAAATAATTTGAAAAATGTGATTATTAGTTCTAGTCAATTATTGTTAAATTATAGTTAGCGCAAATTATAGTTAAATAAATGAAAAATGTAACACAATAAATAATAATTTTAATAGAAAATTAAAAAATATCGATTATAATAATGTTATCTACTAATTATTTAGAGAGAGAGAGAGAGAGAGAGAGAGAGAGAGTAGTGTGTGTGTGTGTGTGTGTGTGTGTGTGTGTGTGTGTGTGTGTGTGTGTGTGT
>NW_012130081.1:1400558-1406649 GCF_000143395.1 Atta cephalotes
AGAGAGAGAGAGAGAGAGAGNGTGTGTGTGTGTGTGTGTGTGTGTGTGTGTGTGTGTGTGTGTGTGTGTGTGTGTGTTCTAATAAATATTTATCTTTTTTCTCGTAGAATTCTTGAATAACTATAATAATTAATTAATATAGTTCCTCTCGTATTCATCTAAAAACTAAACATAACGACGATATTAGCCAATATTAATCAAATTGAACATCTTTAGATATGCCTAAAAACAATTAAAAAATCAAGTATCTCGTATTTCCCCGGCCTGTAGACGTTTACACGACGCTGCAACTAAATTACCTCGTTACTGTAGCGATATATAGTTGTTTTCTGTTGAGCCACCTGCAAGACCCCGTTTGTCCGCGGCGAGAAGAGGAAGACTAAAGGAAATTGTACTTTTAACCAAGATTAAATACTCACCTCCCGGAAAAAATTAGAAAAAACGAGATAGGAAATTATGGTATGATTGCATCATGAACAAATGGTAACCAGAACATCTCATAATGACACGTAGCTTAACATACATCATGAATGTTAAGGTTACGAAGAAAACGGTGAGAGAATGAAAGAAATTTATAGGATTATAAATAAAACTGTAACCATTTAAAAATCTTCTGTGAATTTTAAAAGCGATGTCTTAAATTATTTTGTTTTTTAATTTCATTCCAACTGAATCTTCTCGTGCAACTAAATTTTATGCAATTTGCATTTAAATAACTGAATTTAGATGATTTAGAATATATGTTTATACAAAATTTAAGAATTTGATTTAAATAATTATTCCTCATAATTATTACTGAAATAACTTGATTGTATTTTCTTTCTTTTTTATTTTATTCTATATTTAAATATGTATACACTAATTTAAATAATTATTCCTCATAATTATTACTGAAATAACTTGATTGTATTTTCTTTCTTTTTATTTTATTCTATATTTAAATATGTATACACTAAATAACTTAAATATGTACACAATATGATATTGTTCTAAAATAATTATCCTTTCTATTTTGAATATTTAAAACCCTCTCAATTGCGTTTATATAAAAATTATGATGAGCGCTGATAGACTAAGTCTGCAAATAGAATATGCGAAAATGAACTTTGATCGAAATTTGCCATGTTTGCTATTTCTCGTAAATGCCTTCTATATAAATCCCAATATGACTTTCCAATATAAACGTATAGCCACGTTTGCATTTCGTTCTGACGTGTGACAATGAATGACTGTTGTTGCGTAAATGCGAATGCGGTGTGTTGGAAAATGAGGATATCCCAAGAATCGATATTTCCAATTAAATAGTGTAGGATGTTGAATTTAATATATTTAGTTACGCAACTAGATTGATACATTTTTTTCCTATACGTGACAATATTCCTGAATCTGCGAGAAATTAATTAATATATATAAAAATAAAGGGTTGTACCGTAGAATTATAACAGCAAGCAATAAATAAAATAAAAAACAACAATTAAAAATGAAATATATAGTCTTACTCTATTTTCTTCTGTAGATATTCATATCGCGTATAATGCTAAAAATGGAGTAAAAGAAGATTATGTACTATGTACATCATGTCTATATAGATCGTCTTCCATCGATATAAATAATATACAATTATATAAAATATCTTAAAAGTACATTTTTCGCTACATTTTTCATTTGTAACTTCTTTTGCACGTATCAAGTTTTTTCTTCTTTAACGAAGATATTAAGGCATCATTTTCTTTCGTTACATCAACTTTAACGGATAAAAATATTTTTAAATATATTTTATAACGATAAGTCGGTAATAATTTCTAATCAATAGAGTTCATGGAAATAATACTTTATTATTTAAGTAGCGGATTTACTATTAACATGTGAACCTATGATGGTTAATATATTTATAGAATTTAATTCTCCGAGCTAAACATTCAAGAGCTAAACAAGAAAAAGGAATCAGAAACGGAAGCTTTGCAGGAAAAGCAAATAAAGATTTTCACCTTTAACATTAAAGGCATAATCTGTTGAAAATTTTACCTAACGTGAAGGTTACTTAATTTAACACAGAGTTGACATTTGTATTTTATGGGAAATTAACACACACATCTAATAAAAGAAGAAATGTAAGAAAACATAGAACTTTTTCAAAATAATGCTCCATTATCTTTTCATTAATTCTTCAGTTATCCTTAATATTTTTACGTAATAATTAAAACCATTTACACGATATATTAATCCATTTGCACGATTTATCGCAATTAATCCAATTAAAATTTAAACTCGAAAGTAAATTTTAACGAATAATGTTCGCATCGAAATTCGCTACATGTTCCGACAATTATTCTTCATTTCACAGACAAGTCGCCCATCGTCGCCATCATCATGTTCATCGCCGATTCACCTTCATGATATCACGTAAATCTTCGTAGAATACGTTCGCGCGATGCAAATAAATTGAGTATAGAGGTTCTTCGCGACCGAGAAGAGATTATGGTAATGCGAGATTACGTTGTATTTAAGTGGAAGCCGCTTGCTACCCAGTCAGCAGTTCGCTATTAATGTCAGATTTTCGCGCGACTCTTGCGCCTGCGTGAATGCTAATTAGAATAACAATGCTGGCTTGACAGAGAGCTAACGAAATACTGAAGTTAATTGAAATATTCTATCGCGCGGTGATAAACGGATGGAACTGAATCTGCGAAGTAATTATACAACGTTGAAGACACGCCAGCAGAATTACAGCGTTTATAAAATTAATTCTTATTTTTTATAATAATTTGTGTATTAATAATGATTTCAAAATAATTTCAGGATAATAATTTCACAATTTTAAAACAATATTTGATCTCCCTTACAAAAATAAATCACGAAATATTTAGTAAAACATTTCTGAAGATTCATCATAAAACGGTCTATATCAATTATATATTTATTGCTAAACGATTTAATCTTAAATAACATATGATAGTAAATGACTGCTTATTATGTTAGACACGCGCCAAGTTATATAAATCAAAGTGTTCTCAGTGAACTTTTATCAAACTTCAAGAAAAATGATCCCAACATCGGGAATTATATTCTTTCTCTTGTCATTAGTCTGATTAATTTATTATTGGCATTAAAATACGATTTTAACGACTTGTTCTTTTTTATACACTAAATTGCGATTTTACAACTAAATTGCGATCGTTACGATGAAAGCATCCTATGATAAAAGTGACAAAATAATTTTCTTTGTGTCTCTTTAATAATTTACTAGTGAATTATATTGTTGTTTTTATAAATGCAAATGTCGTAGAACCACAAATAATAAATGATTTTGTTTGGACAATCTAAAATAAAAACACATGATAAACATAAATAAAACTGACAAGTTTTGAGTTTTCACATAAATACTGTATAAAATTTGACAATTTCTTTGACTTAGAAAAAAAATATCATTTTAATATTTTTTTATTAGTCAACTAATAGAGACGGTTACATTATTAGTTAACTAATAGAGGTTTCTGTCGTCTGAGGTATCGCCCGGCGCAAGAGCCAATTTGCACGGAGAATTTAATTGAAAAATGTGACCGAGCACGACAACGGGCGGAGATTACGCGGTAGAAACGTGCAGAAAATTCACGGGCGTCCGCTGCAATTAGGCACGATCAAGCGATTTACTTTTGACATTAAGTTGATGGTATGAACGGCGACAAAATACGTATAGCTAAAGCCTGACGAATGATGGCGATGTTGTAAAATGATTCGCCAATTTCGTTCATAATTGATGCAAATTTTTATCCTATGGATTTTTATACGTCTTTATATATTTTATTAATTCGTTCGTAATTTTATTAATCTATAAATAATTTAATATTTATTACGAGAAATTATTACAGAGAAAGTTATAAAAAATAAGATATATATGACTAACAAAAAATATAAACAGCAATTTGTTATTATATTTACAGTCATTATATTTACAGATAAAAATAATGTCAATATTATATATATTAGGAATTCTAAAAATAAATTAGTGTACGTCGCGTTGAATTACATTTCTCAGCCTGTCTTTAATTATTTCTCGCACTTTGCCAGAATTCTTTGATGCAATCGCGATACTAAGCATGGGGAGAGATAGCCCTTAAAGTCTTTCGAAATTCCGAACAATCCCTCACGAAACTGTTGGACTAGTAGTAAGGGATTAAACGGCGAAACCATGACAGCAGGATTTAATGGGAATGTAAATAATCCAAAGAATTCTCACGTAGACAGAAACGGCTGAAGAATTTAATATCGGTACATATCATCAAATAATATGCAAGTCGCTGACAATATTTGGCATTTCTTGTAATTAGCATTTTGATTTAATCCCTTCGATAACGCGACGGCTGGAGGATTAAAGCGATCGATCAATGACGATGTGGAACACTGTTGACGATCAGTATCGCTTAACCTTAGGTGAAAGATGTCAATATTTATATTTTACTTTACATGAGGAAAACTTCTTCTAAAAACAAAACTTTTCCTCTCTCCTTCATCAGAACAAAATAAAAAAGGACATTTCGAATTTAAAACAATATAAATTGGTGTATAAAAAGTATCCATTTTGTTAAAATTCTCAAAATTTTCCTTAAGCACATAAAAATTCTTTACTTAGCTGAGTATTTTTAATTCTATAATTAATCCTTAGCGGCGCGCGGTGTGAGTTAATCTGTTTAAATAAGGATCTCGTTATATAAGCACTGGAATCGAAAAAATACTGAAAAACTGAGTCTAAGTAATTTTATGCAAAAAAGAAGTACCTGAACGAAACAGAAAAAAGGCGCTAAAGTGCACGAAAGAACGGAAAGTGGCACAAAATCTACTTTTATAAATCTCATTGTTTTAATTCCATACATAAGTTCAATTGTATCCAGGGCTTTCCCTGGATACAATTAAGAGATTTTTAATACTATTATTCACATACCACGTGATCTGTTTTATATATATATAATAAATTTACACATATTATAGTACTTCTTTTTTAAACACTTTTTAAACAATACTATATTTTTTGGTGTCTAAAAAGATATCAAACGTTTTAAAAATTCTTTACATAAAGCTACATTTAAGATTCCTGAGTATAGTATATTTTTTAACAATATTTATTTTTCAAGTTATTAAAAAATTCTTCTTAACAAAGCTTTAACTAGTAGGTATCACTTGTTGCAAATTATTTTTTGCTATTAATTAATTATGTACATCATTTGAAGTTAAAATATTTTCCTAACATTATTAGTGATTTATGTCCCAACAAAATATATCTAAACTATGTTCCAATTAAAAGTTGTGCGACAAGAATTAACCTCATTTTTCTTTGAAATTAATGATACCGGCATGAGATATAATATCTGAGTAAATAATCTAAAAGTTCTTTCATAACGGATATTGAAGTTTGCCACTATTATAACATTGTAAGAATAATAAGATTGGAACTACATTCGATTCTATAATTAATACATGAAAATGATCATTTAATCAAAACAATTGAGTGTATTCTAATCTGTCTAATGAAATAACAATTAATATATATGCCTATTTATTACTAAAAAGTATTACCGATTTCAAAATAAGAATATTTTTTACTGTTCTAATAGATAATAAATATAGATCCGTGGCTCTAACGTAAATTATTTCAAAATATTGGAAACTTTTCCATCATATAGCTTGAAAAAGTTCAATTCATTTAATGAGGAAAAGTAATTACTGATGTTAAGACTCAACGAAATCGGTAACAATTATTGATTTTTCGAGTTGTACATGATTGATTTGTTATGTAATACGTGTAATACATAAAAAGACTTTTATTTTTATGTTTCGTTTATAAACATTTCATTTGAGCTTTATTAAAATTATTAATAAACATGATCAATATCAAATATATCGAGATTGGCAACGTCATATATGTACATTCAATATATTGTATTGATCCATGATGAATTTTAATAAAACAGCTCTATATATATTTTAAAAACATTAAAATATCTTTCTGTATCTTTCAGTGACGTATGGATTTAATTTAATATGTTGAAGATTAAAATCCGATAATTTTAACATAATATCAATCTCTCTCTCTCTC
>NW_012130081.1:1407249-1419508 GCF_000143395.1 Atta cephalotes
CTACTACTACTACTACTCTCTCTCTCTCTCTCTCTCTCTCTCTCTCTCTCTCTCTCTCTCTCTCTCTCTCTCTCTCTCTCTCTCTATTAAATTTTTCCTACAGAGGTTTTCATTCACAACTTAAGCTAATCCCGATCACATAACACGAATAGTCAGAAAATCTTCGATTAAAAGAAACCATCACATCGATTCTCGAATCCCACGTAATCCCATGCCTATCGCTACTTATCTGACCCAGTTTTCGTATGTTTTCTATATAAAAAAAACATAGAGAAATTTCTATTTAATCAGACTTCTGTCGTGCAGCCACGAATATCGTCGCCATCGTAATAATAACGTTCAATTTCATGCGTCTCCGATTCTTCCCTAAAAATAATAAACATAATCCTGATAAAACACAGAGCAAGTATATCTCAATTTCAAAAAGAGTCTGTGCCGATCTCTTCAAAGTATAACCCTTCATAGTATAACAACGAGCTTGCCATTAAGTTCTCAATATCCCGTAGAAATAATTACTTAAAAGATCCGTCCATCAGATATTATGAAAAGGTGAAAAATTGTCTTAAAAAAAAGGAAAAGCTTAAATAAACTTTAGATATCATTCCACTTTTTTAACATAGTTGAACGAGGCAAGCCAAAAAAAATACAGTAAAATAATATTTCTAATTTCTTGTTCGTAGTTAAAAATTATATTCTAAATGCGTGTGTGCATGAGATACTTCCTCAAATTTTCCAATCTGTTACTATTGTAAAATTTTCTTTTTATTCAGAAATATTACAAATAAATATTTTTCCTGTTCTTCCTGTTTTAACTAATTTTGTTTATTTAATTTTTTCAATTATCTAAATATTAATATTACGAAGAAAAGACTGTTTGATTTTACTTCCATTAAAAGACTTTTATAAAGTTGAACGAGATAATAAGCCGCCTTTTGTGAGATAACTTTGTGTACTTCAACTTGGACGCCACTATCATCGTGGTCACGAGAAAGGTCCATGTCTGGCGGGCTTTAACTATTTCCTACCGGCCGCGAACAAGTGCGGCATGACCCAGTCCGCATTTTTTTTTTTTTAATGAAAAAAGTGTGAAGAGGAAAAACGATGTTGGTGCTTTGCATTCTCGAGCATTCCGCGATAAAAGAGGTAAACGTGCATACCCTTAGAGTTTAGCTGAAAACGCATCTAAAAAAGCTGAAAACGCATCTGAAGTGCGTACTTCTGATTCACCGCACAAAATGTACATATTTATTCTAAAACGAATTAAAGAGTACCAAGGATCCATAAAAAATTTATTAGATTGAATAAACATTTGTTAAGTACTATTTACAAAGTAAATCTCATTTCATATGGAAAATCTATCTAAAGATTTTTTTTTCACATAATTTAAAAATTTATATAAAATTTATATCTCTTTTACTTTTCATTATAATTTTAAATATTTTACTATATTATATTACTGCCTATTAATATTATATGTACATATGTAATACATTGAAAACCGATCAAAAATCATTTAAATTATCAGCTCAGCATTCTGATTTTACATGTGTTAACATATTTGTGATAATACACGTAACATCATTCATGATAATTCTGCAATTTGCTTTCTTCTTCATTAAATATTTGCTATAATAAATTTATTAGTGGTTCTATAAATAAATGGCAAAATGAAGTCCAAAATAATTATTGAAATAATATACTGCTAGTATTTATTGGAATAATATAGACATGCGCGCAATGAATAGGGAGTGTCGATAAATAACTCGTTATATATCATGCGACAGCTTTTTGATCGCACTTTTGTATCCGCTCATCCCAAATATTTAAAAATTCGTATTGTCAGACAATATTTGTGCACGCATTGTAACAAAGCGCTTTATACTATCATTCATATGTTGATTACAATTGACAATTTATTAACTTTAATTTATTATCTTTCCTTTTTAAAAATGTCATTCAAGGCAAACTTTAAATGTTAATTAATTGAATTATCTTCTATTTAAGATAAACTGTATAATTCTTATTATTCAAAATAAGAAATAAGTACTTTAATCTTTGTTGAGTGAAAATAAAATTTTAAAATGGTATTTCTGTTTTATTTCTCTAGAAAATAATCTATTCGGTTTTCCTTTATTTCTTGCAATTTTTTTTAAAATCACGTTTTATTTATCCATCTAATATATACAAACGAGAAGGAAAATTACTTTCTTTCATCTTCTTGTTATGGCGGTTTAATTACAATACTTTAATTACAATTTTTGTAGATGCGAAACTATAAAATTAGTAGTTCGTATCTCAATCAATAGATGCATCGAAAAATATATATAATTTTGTGATATAAATTTTGATGTTGATGACAAAATTGAAGCATAAAATATGCGAATAAAAAGTAATACATATTATACTAATAACTACTAATTACAATTATTACTACTACTTACAATTATCATTTAATATAATTAAAAAATTATTTGATATAATTTATTGATATACCGAGAGACATAAAAAGCGGATTTTTAAAATAGTTTTTATCTAAAATATTTAGTAAATTTTTAAATAGTTAATAGAATTTTTAATTAAATGAATTTTAATCAAATATTTTGAATAGAATGTTATTTTTTTACATATAAATTATGTTTAATATAAGTGAAAATTCATTTCGCTTCATTCATTATAATCTGTATACTTTACTGCGGAATCATTCTTCATTTTGAAGATTTTGGATTTAAATTTTACATACATTATTACGTACATTATTCATTATTCTTATTATTGTTATTGGTTCAGCTCCGAGAAGTTCTTTCATTGGCGGCCGCAGTAATGAAAGCTTCTCATCCGTTGCGATCTTCACCATTCTTCAGAGAGTCGGTAACTGCACTTCCTCGCGCCATCCAAAATCGGATGATACGCGCGAACTCATTATGCCCGCTCGACTCTGTCCGGCGATTTGCATAAATTTTCCACGACAGGGAATGAAATTGCCCGCAAACTGTAGCGGATAGTAAAGTTCCGGTCTGTTCTAAGCATTCGCTAACGACGTGAACGCGGTGGACACATGTGTGGGAAAAGCGTATTATTCGAGTCATGCAGATTAACCTTTTGCATTTCAGCGATAGTAAAACAATAACAAATTCCATGCAGAATATGATGCAAAAATTAGAAGAGCAACTGCATTTTCTAAAGGACATTAGCGATTCTTGTTTAAAAAATAACCCGATGTTTCATTGTGCCTTTAGTTTATTTTCTAGTTTTTCTGTATTGTTTATTTTATAATTTTTCTGATTATCTGTAATGTTTATTTAAAATTTTATTTGTTAAATTTTATTATTTTGTAAGTATAATATTTTACTATTACATAAAAACTTGATGAAAATTTTTATTCCTATTTTTTATTACTATTTATGATTAACAAAGCAAGATTTATAAAATATTTAATTTAAATAAATATTATTTAATTTATATTTCAGTTCAATTTTATAATAATATTTTAGTTTTTTAATATAATCAAACAAAATTAGAAGAAATTAAAGAGATAAATAAACCGTAAAATACATTTTGTTTATTAATAATAACGCATGCCATCGGTTAATCACGTTTTATTTTGCGCAGCTTTTGTGAAATCTGCGTTTCATAATAGCTTCATGCACTTTTTAGTAGCAGCATATACCATGAACTTCATCGATAATCTGTGGCATCATAGAGCAGCCTGGCATCATGATTTAATACCGCTGTTGCAGCGCCATTAGTCGAGCTCATATAATTTCTAGCCTGCGCATTATTCACTTTAAAAAGCTTTCCGATGCTCGGGGTTACATACGCTTTCTCGTTACGCTTCCCGTTAATGTGGCCGACAGGCGGAAAAAATTCATCACGTGTGTAGGTGAAAATATGAAAATAGATAATGTATACATACACAAGTGCAGTTGTATTGATGCATTCGCTAATACCCGCGTTAATTTGTCGGAACTTAACGTCATTGATGATTAAACAATGCTGAAAGTTTTGCGCATCTTGGAAAACTGAACTGATTTTTTATACTGAAAAAATGCTTTCTTGAAATCAAATCTAATGATTAATTAGAATATGTCAATTAGAATAATTAAAAATGTTAAAAGCAAGAAGAGTGAAAAAAAAGAAAATATAAAGAATTAATAATATATGTAAAAAAAAAATGTTAAAACAAAATTTATTATGAAAGTAAAATTATTTATTACTATTCTACTACTTAAACACAGATTTATTATGAAATATTCTATATATAAGTGTAGTGTACTTCGTATGTATCCATCCATATAATAATAGAGTGAGTGGTAGAGGTTTTATATATATATATATATAACAGAAATATTCTATTAATGATAGTCCATTAGGCTACTAGCTCAAATTTCCCTCAATGAACTTTGTCAAGTTGTTAGTTCACTCTCGGGATTAGTTTCATTAAAAAGACAAACTTTATATAATTTTCATTGTTTGCTCCATTCAGCCGTCTCATTTTTGCGAAATCGACAACAAGTTTTTATATTTACATTTAAAAAATTACTAATAATAAAAATACCTCCAATTTTTTATAATATATAAGAGTAAAATGAATAATAATTGCGTAAAATGTAAATTATGTTCACAAAGTAGAGCATGCAAAGAAAATGAAAAATATTTTGCTTATCAAAAATTGTAAATTAAAGTGATATACGTATCAGTATAATTAATGATAGTAACCGTTAAATAAAAAAAATTACATAAGTTATGAGAGTAAATAGACATAAGTATAATTGACGTTTCATCATCATAACAATAAAATGAAAAATGCGGCGTAAATGCACCTCAATTATTATTCACGAAGTAAAAGTCAAATCGCATTGAGGAGCTACGAATGCAACACCATGCAAATGCAGAGCACTCGAATCTCGTTCGAGTACTCACCAGCGGGAAATGCACATTCTCTGCGTAAAAAAAAGAAACTCCGATATAAGAAATGAATGCAAAGCAATGTAAAAAACGTAGTGAGACAGAGAGAGAGAGAGAGAGAGAGAGAGAGAGAGAGAGATCATATCTAAAGATTTACCGTGTTGAATCTCTCGCTGGCTGTCCGCTAGTATGTTGTCCGCCCTCTTTTCGCGATACCCTTTTAAAGCAGCCGTAAATTTATGTTATGCAAATACAGATTTCCACGAGAAAACATCGCGAGAGAGGAAGAGTGACATTTCACTCATAAAGAAGAATATAAAATTCGCGCTTCGTCATTTGCTGTCGACAAAAGTTTCACCGCTGTTGCATTAATATAGATCAGACGTGAAAATTTGCAAATATAATATCTAAAATGCAGAGTCACAATTAAACATCATTATAATTGCATATTAAAGAAATAAATAAATGGATTTTAATTAAAAATACGTGAATATTACGAAGATACGAACAACAAAAAGATAAAAACAACAAGCAAATTCTATTAAGATTAAGATATTAAGATATACGATACTAATAGAAAATAATAGAAGCATCTACTATTTTAAAACAGAGATAAAGGAGCCTTCGTGCGATAGTGCGACAAAATTTTGCTTTCACCAAAATAACGAATTTCTGTCGAAATTCTTTCGAACCCGTCGCCTGGAGAATAAAATCAAAATCACGGGAATGATTCGATAACAACAGCCACTACGACGTACGACCACTATGATAGACTACACCGATTTAAAATGGAAGAAGTAATTTACAGACTACCGTACATACCTATTTTCGTGTGCGTCATGACCAGACGCCGCTTATGATCGCGATCTACAATCGAAATACGTAGCCAAGTTTATATAGGTTTTTATCATATGATAAAATTATTAAAGCTAAACTTGCAAAAAATTTGTAAAATAATTAATTTAACAAGGGAAAATATTTTATTTTCAAAAAAGTAAAGTAATAATGAAAAAAATGTGTGAAAATATTTAAATATTTGTAAATAATTTCAATTAAATTGTTTTAAATATATAAGTACTTATATATTTGTTGTTTAAATATAATATTTAAGAATATAATTTAGAAATTTAATTATTTAATTTAAGAAATATTAAGATTTTCTTCTAACAAAGTTTTCAACTTTATCGTATTAATACGTGTGCTTAGCTGGCCCATCCACCCTCCCCCCCCTCATTTAATCACATCTTAATGAATAAATTATATAATAATGCGCTATTTATGCGCTCTCAAAATCAACAACCAAAATTTTTTTGCGCTTATTTCGTTTAGCTAAAAAAAAAATTTTTGAGGAGGGCCTGATTATGCTGTCAGCCCTCTCATGTGTTAATAACAACCGATTTGAAAAATCAAATACACAAGATTTATACACTATTTATGCACTTTCATGTTCACATAATTTTAATTTTTGTGCTGCATCCCTTAAGGCACTTCCCTCTTGAAGCAAACAGTTACATTCATCCCCAAATCGTTTAAAATTGCGCTATCTATGTAACTGTTACTCCAAGACGAAAGTTTCTTAGAGGTTGTAGCGCAAAAATCGAAGTTAGATAGTGTAATTTTGCAATTTTAAACAATTTAGAGATGAATATGTTTGTTTCAAGAGGGAAGTCCCTTAAGATTGCAGCGCAAAAATCGAAATTGCTTGGAAATAGTATCATATAAATCAAAGATTTTGCATACTTAGCATAATTTTGCAATTTTAAACAACTTAAGCCTATTCTACAATGTGCTCTTTGTTTCCTATTTCTTGCTTTTTACCTCTTGCGTTTTTCCTCCTTTACAACCATTTTATCGACAATGCATTTCTTGTTACATATTTCTTGTTTCTTCTGAAGTTCGATAACTTTGATCTTGGGCGACAAAAAATAAAAAACCGGATAAGAAGCAAAAAGACAAGATGAAGAAAAAATAGTAAAAAGTAAGAAACAGGAAACAAAAAGCACATTGTAGAATAAGCTTTAGAGATAAATATGTCTGTTTGCTCCGCAAGACAGATGTGCCTTAAGGAATGCAGCGCAAAAATTAAAATTATGTGAATATAAAAGCGCATAAATAACGCATAAATCCTGTGTATTTGATTTTCCAAATCCAATTATTAACACATGGAGGAGCAGGGGGGAAGTCAACTATATAGGCAAACATTATATCAATAGAATAATAATCTTTTTATCCCTATATTTTAGATCGTTTAATGTGATATCTCATGCTTGATGCGCGAACAAAATGTTTTATTCACTTAACTATTAACAATATTCACCTTATCTTCAATAGGAGATAGATCTATAACATGATGCTTTGACGTTATATACACAGCAGATGTTGGACATGAAAATGATCTAATATATGCTTATCCTTCTCCTATCTCGTTATTCTGAGTCTTCCTAGTACACGCAATGTGTATATACTTATGTATCGGACATACAATGTCCATGCATAATGCAGTGGCATGTGAATGACGATGATAAATATTTAGAACTGACTTCTATGTGGCGTATAATTAAACATTAACAAAGTGACTGATATGATAACACGTAAGTAGACAGTAGTAGTTTTTGAAACCTTCGTAAAGTTATCTTAATATGACATCAAGCGTATCAAAATGATATAATAAAATTTAAAATCTTTGTTAAAAGATACATTTTTAAAATTATATTTTATAATAAATAATAATTATACATTTAAATTAGAGCGTAATAGTAATATTTAAATTTATAACTATAAATAATAGTATATATATATATATATATATAGAGTTTTAACAAACTCTATTAATTGCTCTATTAATTGCTCGTTTATTGTTTTCATGAATTTATTTGATTATTCATTCAGTATCACTGTATTAACGATTAAGATTTCCTTTATTGTTAATAGAATACTTTCTTTCATTTTTACAAATTAAAAAATTGTACAAGAGACTGACTTCTATAAATTATCATTGCATTAAAAAAAATATTTTATATTTTAATTATATTAAAATTAATTATATTAAAAATATATATATTAGTTTTACTTAATTTTAATTTTAAAATTAATTCATAAAATAAATAAAAGGAATATATAATTTCATAACGCAATATGTCAATAAGTTCGCAACAAAAATATCTTTCTGCAAGCCTGGGGAATTTCATGATAAAATATGAATAGCAAGTAGATAATGATATTCAACGAATGTTCTCGAAATGTTCGAAAAAAGAAAACTGATACAAATACTCGGAAAATCAGAGCATATGTTGAAAGTCTTTAAATGGATTTTTCAAGTAGATATTATCTAACTGAGTGCTTTATTGTAATAAAGAAGTGCAATGTAGAACGTTACATTAACGTGGTTCATTTCCAGAAGTTCAAAAGCGAAAACAATTTATAATAGTATTTATAGTCGCTTTTACTCCGTAACTTCGCAATGAGTTGATGAGTTGGAAGAACGATATTCTATACAATATTTTGTTGTTCTTGCATTTACTTTAAAAATCCTATTTTATTTACTCGTTAACAAAATCTTACACTAAAATGATTGATTGACGTTTATATCTTCTTATAAAGTATCAAATTTTCTAAATTATTTAATAATATAGTGTTATTATTTTAATAAGACAAATAAAAGCAATTTTCATTCTACAACGTTTCATGTTAATTCGACACTCTAAATGTAACGTTAAATTTTTGGATGTAATTATGATTTCTTACTCAAATTGTTAATATCATACAATATGAATACAAAAGCATACGTCTTACATATTTTGTTTGAAATAATTTTATACAAAGAAAGATATTTGTAAAATCAAATCAATTATTTTTATTTATTCTAATATACTGCATAAACATCATTTTAGGAACATTTTAGGTTTTTTGTGTAAATTATTTTTTTTAATATAAAATGTGTAAATACCTTTTTAATCAACTGCATATTTTTCTTCGAAAATGCAAATTAATTTACAGTAAAATTTTTCGTAATAAATGAGAATATTTTATCTCTCTCATATTAGTCATATCCGACATTTTTAATTATATTATATTCGCGTGCAGGCTTTCTGAAAATTATTCTGCGTAATAATATGTTAATAAATTTTAATAATTTCGCTAAATGAACATTAAATGCGCAGAGCATTTACGAAAAGCGAAATTAATTGCATGGCGCCCAATCATCGATAGCACAAAATTTTCAATTCATCCTTCATGGAAGTTTAAATTTCCGTTTTGAACTCATGTTTGGTCATTAACGATAAAGATGATTATCTAATATCTGATGGATCCTGGATAGAAGCGATCAATCGCTCATTTGTCACCACCCCTACTTAAGCATCAGTTTGAGCCAGGTTCGAATTACGTCATGGAAACTATATAGGGTAGGAATTAGTTTACCAACTATTCCTGTATGATAGCAAGTTTCTCACTGACAGTCGAGCTTCGTACGAGCTATACGTTAGTAGATTCGATAAGTAATCTACGTTATTCTAAACTTCCTGATAATCAGTTGTATCCATCTACGAATCGTTCTAATGATCAGTCATTCCGGATCTTCTTATTGTGTTGACTAATGTAAATGCAAATTCACCCCCGTATGCTAGATTGCATCGTTAATCATTTCAGTAAACAAAGGATAATCGAATTTCCATACGCCAATATACAAGGTTTTGCGTGGAGGAGGGAATCCATAATATCCGTACAACATGTACAACTCAAGTTACGTTTTCGACAGCGAAATCGAGATTATCCACATCCATGATTCGTGCCCCGTGCGAATACTTCATTAGGCAAACTGCGCACGTTGCGCGAAACGAAATTGCAGCAGAGTGTAACTCGTGCACATTCAGGATGAACTACACGAAACCTTCGAAATAACTTGAATTTCTTTTTGATAACAGTAACATCATTACTTTCATAAAAACGTAATAAATCATCATAAACTCAATCATATTTAAAAAATACTTATTGAAAACCAAATGATAAATGTAAAGATTTCAATTAAGCTAAAAGAAATAAATTATCAGATAAGTATCTATACGTAGGAGAAATTGTAGTACCTATAGATATATATGTATCTTGAAATACTCTAATTATTTTATTAACATAATGAGACTCTTTATTGGCTGCTCATTTATATTATTTTTTGACTAACGTAATATAACTGAGCTGTATTAAAACTTTTATTATTGTTAAAAAAATTATTATTATTGTCAAGATTATCGCCTCTCGAAATCATATGGCCAATATTCTTTTATATGTAGAAATACGAAACTTTATTTAAAAGAGACCGTAATATCTAGGGCTATGTTGTATTTTGTGACACATTAATTATGTTTTAACAAGATTGTTAATGTTGGCAGTCCAGTTATATTACTTCAGTTGAAAAGTAATAGAGCAGCTAACATTAAAAAGTTCGTTAATGTTAAAAGTTAAGTTATTGCACAAGATATAACATATCCCTAGATACCACGGTGTCTTCTAAATAATTTCGTATTTCTACACATAAAAAACTTAAAAAACGTTGTCGGTCTGATTTAAAGAGGTGATAATAATAATCTAAACAGTAATAATTTCTTTTCTACGTCACATTTCGTAACTACAGTGATATGAGAGATACGGTTTTGAGCTGGATTGCGTTATATACATTCACCATCTCCCTCAGGCGCAGGTGTAAAGAATGAGAAAAGGTATTTCCTTGACTTCGAACAAATGGTTGCGGCTTAGAAGAATAATAATACGCATCCTACATATTTGTGAAGACAAAGGATCGCTTGCCACAATACGAAGATAAACTCCTTAGTTAGATGACGTTTGCAGAATACAGAAACAGGGATTATTTCAGCTGTTTAATTATACACATAAAAAAGTAAAACTCTTCCTTTACCAAATTTTTAAATATAGATGTCATCCCCTTACTTCAAAAGTGATACAAGTAAAAAAATATAATTTTTAAGTTATTATCATGAATAAGTTAGATAAAGATTACTTCATTAATTATCAAAAGTAAATTAACTCTTTACAGTGCCCGCCAAAATAGCACTTGTGTCATTTTTAAGATTTTCAAAGGGACTATAATATCTTTTACAAGATTGTCACATTTTAAGTTAAATCGTTTTTATAAATAAAAAAGAGATCTTCTATGGAGAACATTTAGAGTTAAAAGTTTCAGTAATCAAAGTTTGAAAAGAAATTTATTTTGAATTTAATTATTTTAATTAATTAATGTAAATAATTTATTTATATTAAATAACAGTACACTATCGGTAATATTTTGAGTTACGTCACTTATGAAGAAAATAATGTCTAATTAGTAGTATTGAGAACAAAAGAGTGAATTTCAAAATTTAGACAATTGTAGCTTCATTAAAATGAACGAATATTTTTTAAAAACATGTAGATATGATACAAATAAAGTAGCGAACTTTTGTTCCAATACAATATTGGTAATATGATTCTCGTATAATTTCGAAGAAACTACAATTAAGCAGCGCAATTTAATTTTGTGTACTTATGTGCACACTGCATGGTATAACACACAGTTTATGGTTAATGGGGGATCAAAAACTATTTGTGTAAATGCATACTTATGCAAATTATAATCGTGCAAAACAACGACTGTTTGTATCTGCGGTGGATCGATTTGCATCACATCGCGTGTAATATTTACGTGATAATTTTACGAAACCCGCAAATTTCGGATAATGTATATTCAATATTTGATTAGAGTAAAATTAATGTACGGCTTACTTTACGCTTGAACTATTTTAACATTAAATCAGTCATGCTTAAAAATAACACTCGAAAACACGAATTTATAATTATCATAAATAAAAAGTTAATAGACACTACAATACACTAATGAAAAGTTAATATTACAGTTTTTACTGAATTTTTTACTGAATTATTATAAATATCTTTTTCTTTATATAAACATTACATATTCCCTTATGCACGCGAATGCAAAGCGACAAACTATTTTGCAAATAAATTAACTAAAAAATTAATTTATTAACTAATTTAGTAAATTAACTAAATGCTAAATAAGTTTTTGTTAATAGAGAAATATTAAAACTGTTTCGAAACATGATTTATATGAAATGTCAGACATTTCGCAAAGCGAATATAAACTTGAACGGAGCACGAATATAGAGTATATGAAAGCCATCATTCCTTAGAAACTGGTAATGACGAAAGACAGTTAACCGCGACGATGGAAATCTCAAACTGTCTTCGCGAGAAACTCACATCGTAACTTCACTTTGCAATGTGTAGTTGGAAGGAAATTGCACGCGCTCTTTCGTCCCCCCCCCCCCCCCTCCTCTCTCTCTCT
>NW_012130081.1:1420446-1423839 GCF_000143395.1 Atta cephalotes
GCACGCGCTCTTCGTCCTCCCCCCCCCCCTCCCCTCTCTCTCTCTTTACATTGCAAATATCATTACGATCTATAGTTTACAGATGTCAAGAGAAATCTTAAAGATAATAATCAGTTTCACGAATCACACATTTTCCGTTCGTCAGTTGAAGTGAGAACTCGAGACTTTCGTGCGGGAAACTCGTTAACTCTTTCATTTCGAGTTACAAGAGAACTTACACGGAAAACAGATTCGATTACATGGGCAAGAATGATCGCGAATGAGACATGTATCGATCTTCGCGTCCTATCGTGTCCTATTAAGAAATATAAAACTCAAGTTCTTTTTAAGTGTGGAAATAAAACGGAATGTCGTAACAATTGGCTAAAATAGAGTTCACGTGCTCATTATGACGTTCTTTGTTTCAACTTCTATCACATCTTTTGTTTGCAATGCTTAGAACAGAAAGGGAAAAAGTGAATCTATGGAAACCAAAATTGATTTATCTAGACAATACCTTTGCGACAGAGAAAAGAATTGGATACAATTTTCGATCGTAACTTGTTCTCATCCCATAGTTAACTGTGATACAAGAATAGATTCTCAGCTTGATCAGCTTGATAGCGCGAATAAAACGCTATAATGATCATCAAATATATGTGACTTTGAGATTTAACTCAAACACGTCATACTTTTGCAACTTTCGCTTTAAAAAAAAAGAGGGATATACATATCTAAAAAGTTTTGTACATGCCGGTTTTATGATGAAAAGAAAATAGGGTCTTGGGTTGCTACTATTTTTGCTATCCTATGGTGAATGGTGTGAAATGAGGAAAAATTGGGTCTTTAACAAGTCAACCACGAGTGCGAATAAAATCTCATTATAAAATAAATATGTCTTCGAACTTCGATTTAAAAAAAAACGGCATATATTTTGAAATTATTAATTGACCTAAATTCGAATGGAATTCAAATGCGTATGAAGGATGTCATTTGTTATTATTGAATGACAAAGACAACTTCATTTTGCATCGATATATTCACTTTAGCTTTTGGCACATCGACGGGATACAAAATCTCGCGATGACAACACATCAACGGGCTATATACTATTCCTAGCGAAACGCATATCCAATTTGCAACAACGGATAAACAGGAATACGGTAAATTATTCGTGACGCCCGCATGCCCTTATTATCGTAATGCCCGATTTTATCATAATGGAGAGCTCCGTGCTCAGAGACCAATGTCCCCTTGAAATGAATCCCCTCTAACATTGCAGTGCGCCACGATGTATCGATATAAAAAAGCTCTATCAAGCTGGAATGTTCTATCAAGCATTAATGGAAATGATATTACCGCGACATGCACGTCGAAATTTTTTTAAATTTATTTTTAAAGAAAATATTAAATGATAGGAATGTATTATTAATTATGTATATATATATATATATATATATATTGCATCGCATTAACTAAATTCTTAAAACATTATGATTTCGATCAGATGCACTCAGTAAGCACTGGTGCACATTAAAGCCATCGTACATAAATTGACGTAAAAATATATGTTTAATATAAATATAAAAACGGATTAAACCATGAAATCCTCAATATATGTTATTATGCTGTTGAATAAAATCTGTATTTTATAATTCGAAATATTTGCATTTTACTTTCACACAGATTAAGTCAGTGTATAACGGCTTTAATATGCACACTAACGCGTCCAACCGAATTCGTTATATGTAATACGCACAAAAAATATTGTGATACAAAAATTATTAAAAATTATAAATAATATTTCATTTGTTTATTTAAATCTATTTCTTCAATATCGCTACTAACTTCAAAATTAGCTCTAGCAAATTTTAAATTGGAATAGCTCGACTTTTATTTGCGAACAATTGAACATAAGTTACGTCTTGGCGATTGGGTATCGATTACCACGAATGGGTTACAGCGAGGAAATCGAGGGAGAAAGAGGGGAAAAAGGCACACCGTCTCCTTAACCTCGCTTTCTGCTTCCGCGAACAAGGCAAACACCTTTCAGAATGTACCTCATGCGAGCTCTTCGAACGTGCTGCACACCGGTTCCACTTCGAAATGTGATGACGTTCATCGCAACTTCATTTCCAGATAAGTGCGAGATACTTTATCGGAGGCAACTGTGCGTCATCGATCTCAATCTCTATGGTGATTTTAAAAGATGCGCATGTAAAATACATGGAACCTATTAACTTTTTAAAAAAGCTTTTTAAAAACTTTTTAAAAACATTTTTTGCATGCAAATATATCACATTTTTAAAATAATTTTACAGAGAATTACAAGAATTATATATTTTTATATATGCATTTAGCAGGAAATTTTACATGTCTTTTTTTAAAAAGTCTTTTTTTTACAAGGATTACATTTAGACAAGTTTATTAGAATATAGTTATATATAAGTTTCATCTATTTAGTACTATTACTCTCCTTCTTATGAATCTAAGATAAGATTAAAGATAAAAATTATTTATTGTATTATATTGTATTATACGAAACTTTTATTGTATTATACGAAATATTAAAATATGGACTATTATTTTAATTAATTTACAGTAGATATATCAACGAATATATAAACAAACTTATCCTCTCAAGATCGACGTGGCTAATTATCCTAGACTAATTATTTAGTCGAATCAATCCAATATCGAGTCTTGATAAACTCGATTAACTATATTAAACAAAAATTACGTCATGCCAATTTTGTTGATTGTCCGATCATGTTATTTTAACAATTAAAATATAACAAGTTCTTAATGAAACAACAATTACTCTTTATTGTGCATTCTAAACTATTTCCCAATAAATTTGTCCGTTTTAAGTGCAGTTTCGTTGGCATTTCATAATTTATCGGACAAGCTTCCTGATTGTCAAATTTAACGAGCAAATAATGAATCATAGTTTATACTTAATTCCTCTCAACGACAGGGAAATCCATTCGCCAATAAATGCCTCTGTTTCATTGTCGAGCCTCGACATCGATTGGTTCATGACATTCATGAGCTTTGAAACGCTTCCAAATTCAATACGACTCTCGAGATAATTATCTATATTCTGTCAATAAATACTATAATATGATTCTTTTATACCTAAAAGAAAATTTATATGAAACTTTTATATAAGCTTATAACAATTTGTATATGTTGCATTATTGGTTGGCATATTAATGAAAAATTTGTCTTTTGAACTACTAAAGTAATGAAGTAATTATAGAAAGAGAGAGAGAGAGAGAGAGAGAGAGAGAGAGAGAGAGAGAGAGAGAAGTAAGTATATTATTAGTAGAGAAGAAGTATAGTATATAATTAAGTAATATAGTAGTACTTAACTTTTAACTTTTAATTTAACTTTAACTTAACTTTACGTTT
>NW_012130081.1:1423859-1447828 GCF_000143395.1 Atta cephalotes
TATATATAGTATATATATAGTATANANANANANANATATATATAATATATATATATAATATATATATATATATATATATATANANATANANAGNTAGAGAGAGAGAGAGAGGAGAGAGAGAAAAGTTAGATTAATTTTGAAGTAGCAAAAGATATGTACATATTAAGTACATGTAAGCATACTTTTTAATTTATTCTAAAATTTCTGTTTACTCTTTCACGAAGTCTAGCAAACTTATCATGAATTTGTTAATATCAATACTGTTTAGCAGCTAAATTAATCGAAAAGCCTTCAATCAACTATACGAAAATGCAATATTTGATCAAACTTTTGACCGTTGAACGCGGACGAATGAAGTCTTCGAAAAAACAACGTCTCGATTGATCCCTTTTAGGGTTTCCGGCTGGATGCTTACTCACCCTTTGTCGATCACTCAAGGGTCGGATGCTCGACGTGCACAAGCTGTGACGTCGCACAGATCGGGCGTCAGCTGAAGCGAGCGAAGTATGACGTGCCTTGCACCAGCCGGTGCTTGCAGTAGCGAGAACGATGAGGTAACTTTTCACCACCGAGCACAACCGTCCTCACCATTCGAGGGTGCGCGGACGACTGAGGTCCGACCGTCGTCGTGGGTCGTGGGTGTAGCTGTGCGGTGGCAGCTGGCTCCCTCTCACCCTCTCACCCTTGGCGAGAAAGCGCACGCTCTCTTTTATCCACCAAGTTCTCCTTCTTTCTCTTTCTTTCTCTCTTTCTCCTTCTCGTTTGGTCACGAATTCTCCTTTAACTTCTCCAAGCTTTTCGTCCTCCTCGCGCTTGTCGAAGCGCGTTCTTCGTTTATCCAACCCGCTTCGTTCATCCAACAAGCTTTCCCACTCAGTCTCTCCCTTATTTTCCATCCCTTGCTGCTCTTTGCTCACACTCTCAACTATTCTCGTTGCTCCGACGTCGATCTGACTCCCTCTCCTCTTCGCATTCCCGCACGTTTTTCTCTTTTGCATTCCAAACTAATATATCCTTTCTCCGATGTGTATACATAATCTTCTCTTCTTTTATTGCTTTCTCCTTTTACAACAAAGCGATATCTCTTGTTCTCTTGCTCCACCGTGTCTCAATCATCTCATTCATCCTGCCTTTCTTATGCGCGCGAAAGTCCGGAACATCGCTCTCGTCTCTTCTCTCTTCAATCCACGTTATTTCACTCTTCGTTTTCTACATCTCTCTACTTTCTTTCTCCCTCTTGCATTATTTCATCTCTCTCTACACACGCATACTGTCTTGGAAAATTTCACACTCTCCGGCAACCCCACACCCACAGCAAGAAACGGACGCTGGACCCGATCCGTCGACCGAGTTTACCCGACTGCGGAGAAAGAGAGAGAGGGAGTTTGCTTCGATGAGGAGTGAATAGTAGTGGTCTGGTCAACGGAAACGACAAAGACAAACGACGACAACACGATCATCAAGACAAAACGAGCGAGGGAGAAAAACGAACTCGATGCATCTGAGCATCGATCGTCGTAGAGAGGATAGGGCCCGATTTATTGAATCCAGAGGACCTATCATGAAACTACTTACAATTCCAATCGAAAACGCGAATTTCCGACAGCAATATTGTACGTGTTTTACAAACGTAAATCTTTTTCAAAATCAGTTTATCAATCATAAATGAAGAGAAAAAAGAAGAAAATATATATATATATTGGTTGGAACTGACTTCAAAAATATAATGTACAAAAATATCTGACAAAAATAATTCAAATTATAAATTTTAGATTTTAATATATATCATTTTTTATGAAAAAATTATACGCAACATTATCTTTAACAACATATTTAATTTAAAAATAATTATAAAAAAATTGAAAATCAATAAAGTTATCGTAAATTTAATATTTTGTATAAAAATAGAACACGTATGAACACAATGAATACAATATGAACACAATGAACTAAAATTAATTAGTCTTTGAATTAGTCAAATGCAACGATTTAAATTGATTTTCTAGCAAAAAAGAGATTGATCATTCGGCAAACCTGTCTATTGCTAGCTATTACTGCTTGAACCGAAAATCGAGTTATTTAGAGAAAGTCTCTCAATACGTTACGGTCTTTTAATGCGAACGTCCTTTGCAAAAGGATCTGCTTTAGTGCTATGTGAGCGAGATTCAACGATACGTATATCAGAGCAGAGATTTTCGGAAGATTCATGTCACCCAGCGTGTAACGAAATTTATCGCAATATTCGTTTTCGAAATAGAACGAATATGCGCGACGCAAAACAAATAACGAAGAGTCATTAATCTTGAAATCGAATAATCTCAAAAGCTTTTTTCCCAATTTTAATGAAAATTGTCAAATTACGGTTGTTTGCAGGCAATGACACTTAACATAGGTATTTATATTTTCATACTTTAATATTTAAAATTATCACAAGATTCAATATACATGCATGATGAAGTGTCTTATTTGTCGATTTCATCTCTTCTCTATCTATTCTCCTGCGTCATACAAAGTTAATCGTATACAATTCGCTTAACTTTTAATTCGCACTTTCACGCCTCGCACCTTCATGTTGCCAGTAACGCAGTCTAGCCATATGCGAAAAGCTGAAATTGACAATTTCTCATCAGACTAACTTAAACAGTTTGTGTGAAAATAACCGTGAGTACCGACGATGTCGCGCCCAGTATGAAACATCCAAGCAGACAGCTTTCAATTTGCCACGAAATAATTTACACTTTCCAGTATAGCGATTCCGTTGGGAAATTTATTGTGAATATGCATGCAGTACTTATGAATATGAATATGAGAAAATTATTATGCCAACGACGGTGCGCGATGCAGGAAGTTCGCACGCAGAGAAGCTCTTCTGTCTTCATCTCTCTTGCTCTGCTACCCTGTCTCTTTTCTTCTTTATTTCCTTACTTATCTTTCTTCTCTCTCGAACTCGCTTATTTTCAAAATTCTCAAAAAGCTTTACTAAACGAACGAATAGAAAAGTTATTGCATAATTAACGGTAGAAATTAAATTTGCGTAAATAAATGACCTGCATCTGAAAATATCGTAACTATGTAACAGTGCAACAAACTACGTTTTAGTACATAGAACGTTTCTGTAATGTTTCCTAGGTAAGTCACGACAACCACATTACTCGTGATTTAGCGCAATGGTCAGGAAACGTCTGTGTGCAACACGTGCACGCATTAAAGTAAACTTTAAGCTATTTATTCAGAAGTAGAAACATGTAAGCTGCAAATCAACTTGAATGACGTATAAATAATCTAACGTCACAAAGTCTATTCGAATGAATAAATCATATCAATGGGTATATTGATGTATACATCAAAATAATATAAACATTTATGAATAAATTAATAAATATTTCTAGGAAAAATTTTAAACTCTTATTCGTAGTTGATAACACGATACACATTTCAAAAGCGAGATCTGTTGGAATAAATGATGTGAGACTCAAAAAGAATAAAAAGCTCTCTACAATATTACTTTCATGAATTTTTCATGTTCTCAGATTAATTTTCATAAATCTGCATTTATAAATTTGCATATCAATATCTAATTATATTTATGTCTAGTTATTAATACATTTTCAAAATTCGTTTATACATTATCAAAATTATTTTTAATACAATATATTAAAAATATATTTTTCTAAAATCAAATATATTTTATTAACGCGAAATTTATCAATTCTAAGAAAATCTAAAAAACTTTTTTAACAAATCATAAAATTATTGGATTTTATATCATGTTATATTTTTTTCTAAATAAAAGATTACCGTAAAATCGGAACTTTTCAAGAATCGCTATAAGCATAATTGTATATTATGAACTATTTCTACATTATTTAAATTGTTTACGTTACTTTTTTTATTTCAATATTATTTATTTTTACATTTGCAGTTTGCGTCATAAATTTCAGGCAAATGATATATTTCACAATTAATATTACGTAATGTAGAAATGCAACAGAACATAGCAGTAAATAACAAGCATTGACGAGCTATATTTTATAAGCTCTGTATATGAATACAAATGCATTTTTATATAAATCCCATGTTAAATAACAACAAACAATTACAAAGTAAATCTTTGTTTTAATATTATTTGCCTTTAATTTGCCAGTTTGCCTCATAAATTTCAGATAAATGATATATTTCACAATTAATATTTTGAAATGTAAAAGGCAACAAAATAAAGAACAATAATAGCGGTAAAAATATTAATTAACCATAATAACCGTATAATCTGCTATCTATTATATCCATTTTAAGATAATGGATCTGACATGTTACCATATATGTATCTATATTACTTTTATGTATTATAATTCGATCATAGATATATTATATGTATACCTAGATTAACATTTAACATATTTATTACAAATCCATTAGTTTATTACAATATGCATCATAATAAGAAAATTAATTTGTCACTTATCAGTACAATATTCAGCGGAGTTGCAGATTACATCAAAATTATGATAATTTGTAAAATATTATTATGGCAACGCTTAAAAAAATATTAAGTATTTTTACTTAAATAATATATGTACCAAATTCTATATTTTTATTCTTTAAAAATATTTATATTTAATAAAATGATTATATAACTTTCAAAAAAATATTCGTCTCAAATATAAGCTTTTATAAAGCTTTCATAAATAAAATTCTGTTTTTAATTTTTGCTTAAAAAATCATTTAAATAAACGAATGAAATAAGAAATGAAAAAATAAATAAGAAAATAAATAGTCAATAAAAGTATTGCTAATGGATTAATATTTATAATAGATTATTTTCATTCTAAATTTTATAATAGATTTTATTACCGATTATTCTATTAAATTACTTCATAGCAATGCCCAATGTTCCCTTTCAGATTTTTTTTGTTGCAATCACACAAAACAACATTCGTGAAAACATGATTGCGGAAATTAAATATTGAATACGATCGCGCAACACTATGTACAGCATTCCCATTAAATTAAAAATTAATTAGAACGTAACCAATTGTCAGCAATATAAATAAAAACGGATATATCATGATCACTTTAAACATATTAATTTATAATTTTCAATTTCTATCGATTTGTACTTTAAACAAATAAATTGCGCAACAATATATGTTTGTTTCGATAAATATCTATATCTTTGATTTGCTTTAATCACAAAAGTAAATACGTGAGCTGATAATCGTTAAATTTATGAAATAATCGTGTATGTTATCTCCTCCTATATTATGATTATAATTCTAATGATAATGCATGGATCGACACGCGCCGCTGCTTGCCTGTTTGAGCCTCGTCGTGCAAGTGACAACACTGAATACGGAAACCTTTATGTAAGCACTACGCCAGGTTTAGGATCCGACTTGACGCGATCAACTTTTGGAAGTACATTAAACTCAAAATTTATCAGCACAGCTCAATATTTTGTATTGATTTTCTATATTATTACTTGTGTTATCATTCATGCTGCAAAATTTGAGCAAACAGGAAGTGCCATAAACTATTATTATCCCTTAACACATGATTATGAAAAAGTACGAATATTTCTTACAAAAAAAATTAATTATTATCACATTTATTGAATTATTAACGATCTGAAAGCGTATCAAGGTATTGGACAGCTACAGCTTATCCAAGTAGATATCGTGCAATTATTATTCATTCGATAGAAAATGCAAATTTTAATTTATTGAATCTTGATATAAACGAATAATATTTCTTTAGTATGATGCTTATTGATTCAAATATTAGGTATAGTAAAAAGAAATCCATTATTTTTGCATGAAATTGAATGGAAAAATCTCACATCCTGCTTTGAATGTTTTGTCAATATTTCATTTGTTTATTACGCTTTCCAGTTTAAAAGTCCAACATAATACTACAATCATCGGATCAATTAGTTCAGGTGATGATTGATACATAGAGCGTGAAATAATTCATGAATCACTAAATCGTGTAATTTACGTAATGGAAAGCTGTAATATATGCCGTCATAATATACCTGCCTATCTGTTTATTAATAACTAATCAAAAATATGAAGAACGAAATATCTGACTTAAAAAAATTATTTTATAAAGCTTTAAATATTTTACGATATATAAAAGAGTGTATTGTTTATACATAAAATATTAGTAACAAAAAGAAGTTAATTGTTTATTAATAATATTTTATACGTTAATACTTTGCAAGATTGTAAGAAGATAAAGTTATGTGCATAATTCTATAATTTTACTGGCAATGCATAAAAATTATTATTTTAGCATATTACAGTTTGCACAATAGCAACTATAATCACAATTTAACGGAATGACCTATAAAGTAACTGTTCTAGTAAGATACGATGGAACGAAACTGCTGGATTTCCGGATAAACATTGCGAGGAAAACAAGGATGGCGCCGCAACGTCGCATATTTCTGGCGCCATGCGTTCTTCTGTTAGAAGACATAAACATTAACATTAATTATCCTATTTCTGTCAACGACTGAATCGCAAAATACACAAGTTCAATTGCATTGCAACTGCGATTAAATACATACTTAATAACTTGAGAATATAATTACTAAATATCGAAATAAACGTATTTTAAATATTATATAATTAACTTTGACATAATTAACATAAATTAATTAATTAAATTAAATAATCTAACTCGTATTATAGAAATTAAAAAAATATTTTTTAAACATTTTTGGACGCATATACCTTTTCATGATTACTGCACTTTGAGAATTAAAACTATATCACATATCGATGGGATTTAAAGCATGTCTTTACATTACTCAATCATGAGTTTATTTTGCAATGCGTTTTGAATAATATGTTTGTTTGAGATCTTGACATTTTAGTGAATTAAATAAAGATAAAACTAACAATAAAATCTGATTATTTGCCTTTATTTAATAATATAATGTAAAAAATTCGTTTCGTGCGCACTGATCCATTTTTATTCTTTGAAAAGTTGCACAATAACCAGAAATGATAGTGATTGAACCAATATATCAGATAATCAAATGGAGTAGATGTCAAAATAGGACAAACGTTCATCGTTTAACCTACCGACTACGTGCACTCAAAAATAGTTCAAACTCATTCATCTCGGCAATGTGTCAGCGTTCTCGTAATTTATTCATCCTTTCGCCCTCTTTCTCTGATCTATCCTATGACGTCACAGTGACCCTTAAAACTCATCCGGTTCTCGCGATTGCATCGCAGCAAGCGGTCGACACGGTCCAACTTTTTTCTGGCAAACAAACGACATGGAAGAGAATTTAATATGAGCTGACAGCAGATCTCTGTTCGTTTCGCGAATACTATAAATTCGTAAAAAGAATCGGACGTGTTTGCACTCGCAGAACAATGACATTGTCTCCGCATGTCTTGATGCTCTTTTGTAAAAAGTCTCGTGATAAACAGCATGCATAGATAGATATGGAATTTATATATTATACATATACGCTTTATGAATAATTTAAATCACAATTTTAGAAATCCAAATAGAAATCCAATTTGATAAAAATTCAATAATAAAAGTAAAACAAGATTACTACAGAAATAGAGGCTGGATATTCGTATCTAATAATAATCTTTATATAAATTTTAAATATATCTTTCAGTTATATAAACTGCGCGCCAACTACTCGGACTTGTAATACAATCATAATCTGAAATAATAATCTCACAAATTAAATAAAGCATCGATTTGATAATAGTGCTATTAATATTTTAAAATACTGTAAAAAGAAAGAATAGTAAAGACTTCAAATATTTATCTATTTAGCGTATATCAATAGTTAAATTTACGTTTAAAAAGTTTAAGAACATAAAATGCAATTATTTTATTTATTCACATTACAAATTTGGACAACAATGTTGTTAAATCTGATGACTTTTTATTCTATCTATATCAAAATTAATTATAACGAACAGAGAAATGCAATATATGTAATTTATAAGTTATAATTTTGTTAAAATAAATACATCAAATATATCAGACATCAAACATCGTAAAAAATAACGATTAGATAAATGGAAAATAAAAAAGTAAAGAAAAATGGATGTTATTGTGTTTCATCCATCAGCCGCGCAAACGTTTAAAAATTGGGTGAAATTTCGTTCACATCCAAATTTGTTTTAATCGAGTTTTCGATATAGAAGAGCCCGCCAATTTGCGCTTTAATTATATGTACCAAATCAATTTCTCTCTCCCACTCCCCAGCTATGCTGTATGCCGACAATCGTCGTTACGATATTAAGCCGAATATGTGCTGAGCATACCAATCAACGCTCGGTAAAGCTCGTTCATCCGGCGACATTAATTCGTCTACAATTAGAGCGAAATGGTAACGATATGGCAGTAGAATGCGTATTGGTTTTAATCCCTACATTCACTGACAAAAGCAAAAGGTTGAATAATGAATATAAAATCTATTTATGTTGCAGATTGATAATTTATTTTTGGAATTTTCTATTTTTAGTTGCATTAAAATTCATAAAGCAATTTTATAGATTTATTATATAAATGTAAAAGAGGATCATTAACATTTCAGTTTTTCAAAATTATAATTCTGACAACTCTATAATATATGCATATATATTACATATAACATGTTTTTTTATTAATATTTAAATATACATACATTTATCATTTTCTTTTTATAATTTTATTTTTATAATTATGTTAATCAAAATTTATTCTTATAACGTATTTTATATCTTAACTATTTAGCCAATAATATTGTTATAAGATTAAAAAGCGATTAGAAGAAGGTAAATGACATTAATCTTGTAAGAGAAAAATTATACTAATTAATATAAAGATGAATTAGGTCAATGAAGATTAATGATATCAGCTTTTAAAAATAATTATTATGTGTAATGTCCTCCCTTTTAGAGATGAACTATTATATTAATAACGTTATATATATTCTCTGAAAAATAATTAAACATATTATTTTATTAAAAATTATATTGTTATTAAAATTTAATGATTTAAAAGCTTGACATTTTAAAAATAATATTAAATATTTTTTTAATTATATATTAATAAATACGCTTCATCAATTTTTCATTAATATTTCTCTATTTTTATTCTTTCAAATTTATAAAATTTTTTTCAAACCTATAATATATTAAACTCAATATTTGATATCTCAAGTAATTTTATTTTTTAATAAATTATGATAAATTTTATTTAGTTTAGTTTGAAATCTTAAATTAAGATATTAAAAAGTAATTTAGGATTTATCGATAGCTATTCTTTGTGAAACGAAAAAAATGAAAAGAGAATAAAAAAGAGAAAATCGCAGACAAATTTTCTCGTCAAAACAAAACGATCGGTTCATTCAGAAATTATCGCTTTCTTTATTTTTGCACAGTGGTTTATCCGCGAACACATTGAAGCGAAATTTCACCGTCGCAACGCGTCGCATCTCGACCGGAAATAAAGAATCGGCGGACCACCACCTTGTAATTTCCGGCAGAGCGAGATGACTAAATCGAAAAAGAAAGGAGGAAAGAAACACCGAGAACAAATTCGTGATTGTTTCGCTATTGGCACGTTGTGACGATAGAGGTCTTTTTGCTTTTGAACGAATATGTTGTTGTTTCCGATAAAAAGAATGTTTGATAGCTCGAAAGCTGTTTGCTCAAAATATTCTTTTTGTTATACACTCTATTTTATTAATATAGCGATATTACAACGACGATCTAGTTGCTGATAATGTTAGCTTAACAAAAATGTATTTTGAAGGCATGAATAGTTTTATCCTTTTTGCTCCAATGTCGATATAACGAATACTTTTTCTTCTTTATAAATAAAAGAATGGTTTTAAAATTACACAGTACCATCATCAGCTCTGTAAGAAATTACAGCAAACATCAGTAAAATTATTCTTTCAATCACCTTAAGCTAAATTATTCTCATAATTACATATCTACAAATTATTTCTTCGTCTGTTTATATCGCTCAAATATTGCGAGCTCGAGAAACCTACATTTGCTCCGAATATTCGATGGTATAGTGCATTCTGCGGTTATTATTATCGCGTTCTGCTTTCGACTGTCAGCATGTCGGTGACAGACCAGTCCTAATTGAATTTTCGCACAGGCCTTTCATAGGGATACATTCGGCCTGTGCCTCTACATACTCTAGGTATGCCGCTACGTCGCGCGGAGCTAATTAGCCATCGTGTGACATCGCCTTTGATCCCCGTAAATTAATAATGGCACGGCACTGCCTCGACAGGGAATTCAATTCGCTACTGATGTTTTTAGCATTCTCTCCTTTGGAATTGATTATCAGCAATTAATTGTTCAAAAAATAAAAATGTCAAATATTGATTAAAATACTCAGCTTAATATATAAAGGAAAATTGCCGATAATGGCACAAGTTTCCTAAAGAAGCTCTTTTTTTCAATCTATTTTATCAGACACTCATTTCTGCTTATCTTACGAAAAAGTTAATTATTATAAAATTGCAAAAAAGTATTATAAAAAACTACTATATTATCTATTAGAAGATACTTTATAGTTCGTGTATATGTTTCTAAAGTTTTACTTTTAGCTTTTGTTTAAAAAATATTATCCAAAACAATGTAGTCGTTGGTAATTTTTACATTACAGCATAAAAAGAAAATTCTAGAAAAAAAAAAGAGTGGAATAAAAAAATGTTTTAGATGTTTGTATTAATAAATATGAAGTAAATAATAATGTTTTTTTATTAAATATTATTTATTGTTTAATTATTAAATATTATTAAATATTATTTATTGTTTTTTCTAATATTGTTAATCTAGTAGTAATATTGAAAAATAAAAATGGTGTAAAAAACAAGCGAATTAATGTGTCATACAACGTCAAAAAAAGTAATAACCATTTGCCTTTATATTGGGATTGCACATGTGAACAAATTGCACCAATAAACGTATTGGATTTTTAGCGTTCTCCCTTTTCCCATCGTATCGCCTTTCCGGTCGCTTTTATTATCACCTCGCCATGTCCCTGTGTTATATAACGGTGTGCGTGTCATTGTTATCTTCGATTGAGATAGTTGCACTTTATACATTGTCCGTGACAGGCGTTTCTGTAACGTGAGACAAGAGCTGATGGAACGACGATAAAGTGGACGCACGAAACAGCAGTACGTGATACCAAAGGTGTAAACCAGGAACATTCCTCTCTTGCAATTTTTCTCGCGTTCGTGATTCTCCTGAAATCGCGTGAGATAAAGATTGCTTGAATCTGCACTCTATACGGAAGAAGAATTATTCTGCAGACGTTGCTAAATCGATACGTGTTGATTTGTCTGGATATTTTTAAATAACCAAAATAACAAAAGTAGTATGTATCAATAGATAAATATCCTTAAATATACTTAAAGATAAATTCAATTTAAAACAATAATCTAAAAATTCACTAAATAATAAAAATAGTAATGTAAAAATAGTAATCTAGAAAACATTGCAATAAGATAATTGTATTCTTTCTATCTTTACAAAAAAAAGAATTATTGAAAAAAATGTTTTGTTTATTAAATCTTTTTTTATTAAAATATCGATTAAACTTTAAATTATTTCCAAATAGTCGACTATGTTAACTTGTGAATATATATCCTAAATAAACGAATTTGATGAGATTAGTACAGAAACGTCACTCAGGCTGTGTTTCCACTCTCTAAATACCAAAATATTAAAAGTGACAGACTGTGTCGTGTAGAGAATTTTGAAATGACATTATATGCGATCAAAGATAATTTTATAGCAGCCTAACGGAATTTATAATTGCATTTTCATCATTAACTGTGAACCTTACTGAATACACTATCTTTAAAACTTCTTAACTTAACATCGTAACCAAAACTAATCAAGACTAAAAAGAAAAATTGCTTTTTTATTATTTTATAGTTTGTTAACATAAAAATGTCTAGTTTAAAGAAAGAGAAAGATTTAAATCAAGCAATATGCTATTAAGAAGACAATAATTTTATTGCATTATTGTATTTATAAAATAATTTCTAATTTTATTAGTCAAATTTACTAAATAAAATTTGAGTTTAAAATAGATATTTATAAAGCAACAAAATATTTATAAAATAACATATTTATAAAATAATAAATTATATATATAAATATATATATATATAATTTATTATTTTATAAATAAATATGTTATTTTATAATGTTAAATAATATAAATATTATTTAACATTTATTTAATACATATTTAACATAAATATGTTAAATAATATAAATATTAAATCAGTTTGGGAGAATTTATTTATTTAAAATTATACGGAGATGTGTAGATATATCATTAGAATCATTATTCTACATTGATGAATAAAGAATAATTATTATTGACACAAAGTAATGTAATATTAACAAATATATTCGCAAATACATGTAAATTTTGATAGAATGAATTTTCTTCCTTATCAGAAGATAAAATCTCGTAATGAATATTGTTATTAGCATAAATATTGTAAGCTGTCGCAGAAAGATGCGTGCTTATCACACGTCTTTGAATTTCGATTCTATGAGCGGTATTCATAATCCGATCTTATTTCAAGATTATCTTAAATAATGTCTTAAGACGCTAATACGACCCTTTGATTGATTCGTGACTTCTTAAGACTGTACTTAAGATGGTCTTAAATATAGATCTGACTATAAATACCGGCCTATGAACTGTAGAATATCTCTTATACTGCGTGTAAATGAAGAAGCTTCGTAAAATGAGCATCTATAATAATAATAATTTTATCGAATTTTATCAAATGAATAAATATCTGAATGAATTTAATTTTTCCAGGCAACATAAGAGACAATACATAAAAAAGAATTTTATTTTGCTGAAAATTGTGTCATTTTTTAAATTAAAGAGGGAGAATTATATTGTTATCAAGATCTTGTGAAGTAAGACTAGATAGAATTACTAAATAGAATCCGAAAAAATTTTCTTTGAATTTTAGAAAGTAAGAAACAAATTATTTGAAATTTGTAAAAGATTCATTGAAATATATTTTAAAGAAATTTTCTATACTTTTTCTAATCGAAATCCAATCGAAAATATAGTTACATAAGAGCGATTATATAAAAAAATCTTGAAGAAAAAACCTGTTTTGTCATTAAAAAGCAAATTTCAGCGGATCTATAATATAAATTTTAAAATAGAACGAGAAATTTTTCCACGAAATTTTTCCGCTTTAGTCCGGCGATCAAATTTTATACTGGCTTTGCATCGCGACGACGACGCCACACGCAAAATAAGATCGTTCATCGTCAGTAAAGGTTGACACAGTGCTCACATATAACGATATGAGAGAAAGGGAAAAAGAAAAGGAGTAAGAGAAATATAGGACAAAAAATAGTTTCCGTTTTTACATTGCTCTTACTACTCACGCTCTTCCCTATTTTTCATCATCCGACCTCGGTCGGAAAAATAGGGATGATGCTCTCCCGACCGTTCTTTCATTTACGCGAGAGAAACAGGAGGCAAGAGCTGAAAGCTTTCTGAATTCGAACCTTCTCTCTCCAGGTTTCGTATATCTTTCTCTTCCTCTCTCTTACTCTCTATTTCCTTTCGTCAGTATCCTCACGTTTCCTCTCTCGCATTAATATACCGACGACTCAGGATTAAGCATTAAGTCTACGGTTTATCTCCTTCTTGCCATACGTTTAGGTTCCTCCACACATGCCTCGACCTGCGCAGAATAGAACGAAAAGCTCATTTACCGAGGAGCTTTATCCTATTTCCGCCACGCGTCAACTCTCGAATCCGAGAGAGCGACGATGAAATATGTACAGTACGCATGATAAAAACACAGTTAAGGAATTATGTGCAAAAGTAATGCGACACTTGCACTTCTCGCGAAGATTCAATTTTTAAATACGAAAAATTGAACAGATTTAAATCCATCAATGCGACAGAAAATTCAAGCGCCGCAGCTATTGTCTTATGTAGAAAAGAAATCTCAAAATGTCAATCTGTACTTTGAATGAAAGAGGTTTCAGAGAACCATACGAAAAGCATTAATAATCGGCAAAAATTCATGAAAATTTAGAAAATAGAAACTTCATTTCAGAAGAAGCGGAAGTGTCACGATACTCAAGAGAGTAAACGTGCAGATCGAATATATGCGAAACTAGGTCGTCCAGAATGTGTAATGAGACACGGAAAAATGAACATATCCAAACCGAATTTATTTGAAATATTCTTTTTATGTATCTCACTATTTCAACGATATTCACTCAGACAATTAAAAACACTTGTTCTTGTTAGTTTATATAGGCTATGAAAAACTGTAATTAAATTTAGAGAGTCGCACTTTGCATCGCCAATTCATTTTTGTTGTTCACATACTTTTATATTCATTATATTCATTACACTGTTGTCTTACTACTATCTCTTTTTGCTATTTAAAATCTTAATGTTTTTAATCTATTTTAATTTATTTTATATCATCGATAATTATTTGGTCACACTAATTGAAATGCGATAATTAAAGATTAAAAAACTATAAATAAATACACACTACGAACATAAATGCGACTAGAAATAGAAAACTAAATAATTCTCAGGCAGCAAAATTGTACGTGAGTCTAGAAATTTCTCGTATAAAAGATACAAAAAAACAATGTTGCAACTTCGTTCGTGTCGAAGATCGCCATCGTTTGCAGTGAACTACATTCAGTGCATTTGCAAAAATACGTTTGCGTTTGTATTTTTCTATTTTCATTTAACATTTTCTTTAAACAGTATTACTGTCTTTTATTAAAAATGAAAGTAATCATTAATTACTACATTTGTAAGTTTCTTTCTGATCTATATTACTAACAATAAGAAATTTATATAAAATATAGAGATAAATACGTTTTTCACGCTTTCACGAGCGGATGTGATATATGAATAAGAAAAAAAGATAGACTCATGAAATATAGTGAAATAAGGTAAGGAACGGGAACATCGATTTCGCATCAAAGTCCAAGCGTCCGTAGAAACTCCATTAAGTATCTGCTTTATTCCTTGCATTTATGACACTTTTATCATATTCAGTTATGAATTATTGAAGTAGCGATACAACAGTAATGTAATAATCAGATAAAAATAATAAAATTTTTCTATATTATATTAATTTCAAATAGACTATAAAAAAAAAATTTTGTAAACTTCTATTTATTTATATTTTATTTAAATCTATAACAATTACATAAAAGGAAAACAATAAAAATTTTACAAATACTACGATGAATATATTCCTTTTTTGTTTGTTGAAAATATTAAAATTTAAAAAATTGAGTATTCGTACCTACTGTATAATCAGTGATCAAAATTTCATGTATCTAAGACTATGTGCAAAATATATGTATTATTGAAAGTTTATTAAAAAATCGCATTCAATATATATTAAATAATAATCAATTCTAAATTTATCAAAAAAATTTTGAAGATAATATAAAAATATAAACACGATTAAAATAAAGTAAAACACAATTAGAGTCATATCGAGAATGAGAATTGTCATTTGAATTAAAATAATAATATCAATAAATTAAAGCAAAAGAGCTATAAGTCTATAAAGATTAATCGTTATAAATTGAAAACATTAATAAATAAAACTATCATTTAGCTAAATACAAACTTTAATATGCCGACAATAAATAAAACAAAAATGTTTCGATTCATGTCGGATCATTATCAAAATTTTCAGTTCTTCTTTTCATTAAAAATTGTCATTTGATTATAATATACAAGCCTAGAAAAAAAAATAAAACATACGTTATAATAGTAGTTTTACTAAAATATCACCGTTGTATAGAATAATAAAGATGCTAATAAAAAAAGTCAAAGAAGCATTCCTGTTTTTTCTCATTAATGATTATCTTTATAGCTTATACAATAATTTTTTATTTTTTCATATAACAATGAAGACTTACACTGCTCTGATTGAATTTTATTAACAGAATTTACAAAAATTATCAACGTTGGAATTCTACATTTATTAGTAAGGCAATATTATTAGGACAATTTTTGTTACAATTATTATTTTCTAATGATTTTCTATGAGAACTTGCTTCCATATATGAGAATACATTCTTCATTTAACATGGTTCGACACTTAATTTTTTTTTCTAGAAAAAGTTTTAAGGAGTAACTACGCATAATGTTCCGTTTATTTGAAATTACAACATTTATATACTTATAACATACATATTAAATAAATATTACTTATTCTCATTCTCATAACTTTTGTATAAGCGAACTAACTTATTTTCACTAACTGAATTTACCTATTACGAATAATAGAATAGTTAGATGCCATATGACATTTTTAATATATTGTGAGAAAGCAATTAAGCAAGAAAAACAAAAATTTATAAAATTCTGTTTTATTCAAAAGATTAACATTATATAAATACACATACCTACGTTCAAGTAAACTTGTCAAATAATTTGCACAAGTAAATTATGCTTGATAATTTACTTGAATGTGTGTAGCCTAAATACAATCAAGGTACAATATTTATCAACAGATTAATATAATATATACATATACACATCTGTATGTGATAGATTTAATAATAACAAGAAATATAAATTTATAAAAATATTAATTCTATCATATGTAATGTATTCTGTCATATGTAATGTTATATTCATGTCATTACATATATACAGATGAATCCATCAAAAATATAATTTTTTCAAATGTGTCAATAATGTGCACAGAATAGCTAAAGTTAAGTAAGTGTTATTTAACACATTTTAAAATATTTTTAACTTTTTTTGTTTAAAAGAAATTCTACTTAATATTATATTATTTTTTATTATATAAATGTTTATTATGTTCAGTTTTTAACGGACTATACATAAATAAAAGAGCTATATTACATGGAACAATTTTGCTGAAAGCTAAAATAAGATTTAAAATTTTCTTAAATAGAAAAAATTCTAAAAAATTATTCTAAAAATAATTGTTTGAAAATTTAAATTAGTTACTAGAATATTAAATTTTTTTGCAACATTGCTCACTTTTTTAATTTTCAACATAATTATTTTGATGGTCCAATAAAATTATTTTTAGAAATCTGTGTCTAGTAAAATTTTAAATCTTTCAGCAAAATCATTCTTTCTATAAATATACATATATGTATACATGTGCGCGCGCGCGCGCGCGCGCGTGTGTGTGTGTGTGTGTGTGTGTGTGTACACATATTATACACATGTATAGTGTACATTGTACATATATTATAGTGTATACATATTTGTATCAAAGATTTACAGTTTTATTGAGCAAAGTACTGTACACATAGATATACACTTCCGAAAAATCACCGTCCGCTTAAATTTGTTTATACACATAAAACTTTTTAAATATTAATCTTATATTAACAATAATTTTTTAATTAAAAATATATCAAAAATATATTTTGATACCATTTTTTAAGACTTGTAATCTTATTTCATTTTTGCTCTTAGAATTTTTCCGCTCGGATTCTTCGGAATATTGTCAACAAATGTTATTCCACCTAAAAGAAAAAGAAAAAAAAACAAATATAATCCTCAAATTTTCCTAACGAAGTTTCTAGCTACCGAGTTCTTTTCTATCTTTAAGTTTTTATACTTAGTTCAATTGAATTACAACAACTACTTTTTTCTTTAAGAACTTACGACATTTCTTCGGATATATAGATGATAGCTATTCTAAAGACTACATGCAGCACTCTATTAATATGCTATTGTAATTAAATGCGTGATAATTAGAAACCCCGCGATGTTGTAATAGTTGAAAGCAATTGAGTTATACCTCTCAGTTGTTTGTACTCGGAAACCTTTCCTTTTATAAAGTCCTTAATATCGTCCTCTGTGGGTTTTTTATTTTCCTTCACCACTATAAATGCTTTAGGTACCTCACCATACCTCTCGTGTGGAATACCAATCACTGCTGCTTCCTCCACGTCAGGATGCATTCGCAGCAACGCTTCTAATTCCGCTGGTGGTACCTTTGATCAAACGAAAATAACATTTTAAATTAAAGCAAGCAAACACTTTAAACGCCACCGAAAAATAAAGTACTGTCAAATCGCGAAACTTTAAAACTTTGTAAAGATATTTTATGTACATTACTGTTTAATTTATCAATAAACAAAGTAGCAACTGCTTTAATAATAAATCAAAATAAATAGAGGAAGGATGAGTCAATAAGAATTAATGTCTTTTTTGTAAAAAATTCCCAAAAATATTTTTATATTTTGGACCGTAGTATTTTCCCTTAAATAATTCTTATAATAAAATAATAATATACAAATTATGAAATAATTTATAATGAATAATTATTATATCAGATTTATATAATATTAGAAAAAAGAGGACTTTTTTTTATTTATGTATAAAGCTAATGCTTTTTAAAATTTTTTGGACAATTAGAGTTTATTTATCACATATCAATAAATGTTGCAAGAAATATATATCTCTTCTTATTTAAATATAATCACCAAATTAATTATACTGAAATTGTAAGATACTTATTAAAATAAAAAGAGAAAAGTTCTTTTTTGTCAAACCAAATCGTTACCTGAAATCCTTTGACTTTAATAAGTTCTTTTAGTCTGTCTGTAATATAAAAATCAAAATCTTCATCGAAATAAGCAATATCGCCCGTTTTTAACCATCCATCCTGGGTTAGCGTATTTTTTGTAGCATCTTCGTCATTCAGATATCCTTTCATAACATGTGGTCCTTTGACCCATAATTCGCCTGTTTGACCACTAGTACTAATATCCTTCTTTGTCATTACATCCACCAAGCGTACTTGGCAACTCGCTATATTTTGTCCTATACTAGAATATTTTCTTCCAGTTCCAATAAAGTCCACTGGTGAAGTTTCTGTTAATCCGTAACCTTGAAAAAACATTACAAAACTTTAAATAAAACTTTAAATAAACTTGATACCAAAATAAATATTTTATTATATTTCATCATTATTTTTTCTTATATTTAGTTTTTTATTTAGTTTTTTATTATTAGATATTTAAATTTAAATTTATATTTGTAACAAAACAAAAAATTTTATAATAAAAAAAATTTAAATTAAAATAAGTAGAGTCTTTAAAATGATTATATATGCTGGATGTATATATGCTGTGAAATTCAATGACAAGAAAACAATTCGACACAAAAATTACAATCCGGTACAAAAACAAGATAAATTAATTTTGCAATGCATTACTGACATGTAGTTGGAGTTGTCAAATCCATCTCTGAAGTTAAAAATAATTTCGCTGAATAAAGATTATGTATGTTTATATAACTGTGTTGAATAAGTTACACATTTGCATCTAAATGAAATCTGTTTGCAAAAAAAAATAAATAGATTTTGTCGTTTAATAGTAATTAGCATTTTTTCAATATGATTAATTTGTCAAATATGGTTAATTTGTTTTATGAACTCGAATATGCATCAAACAAGAGTAAAGTTAATACGACGCCATTCTCAATACAACGAACTTTACTCCAGAATCGATCATGCGCCGATTCGTTGGATCTCGTTAAAAATTGAATGTATACACCGCTCGTTTGTTCGAACTCGCAAAATCCACAAATGCAAAACTCGTCCATCCTCCTCCTCTTCGACATTTCTACTTTCACCAGAAAAAAATATAATATATATGTGAGTCTTCAAAGCTCGCACACGTCGAAAATTCACGATCCCGAAAATTCGATCCAATAAACATTTCGTTCGTTCGCAAGTTGTGAATTTTGCTCCGACAATAGCTCGATTTTACAAACACTCACCTTGACGAAATTCGCAGATTTGTGAATCGATATTGTATTTCTCGTAGAATCTATCGACGTCCGTTTCAGCGAGAGGCGCGGCCCCACACAATATAAGATGTACATGATGGAAATGCTGTTTCTTCACAAGAGGGGAAGCCGTAAGAAATAATATTATGGGTGGAACGCAAAACAGTGCGGTCACCTGTGAAGTGCCATATCGTCGCGAATTTAATGCTTTCATAATTTTTTGTTTACATATACAAGAATAATTAAATTTTTCTGATATATAAAAACATATAATGATATAAAAACATATAATCACAAAAAGCTCTTTTACTTTACTTTAATTTAAATATATTCACATCCAGTCGAGCTTAATTTGTCATTCTAATATAATAAATTTTTAATTAAAGAGTGTATTAAAATATCTAAAGAGGAGATTTAGTTTTGAGCATAGCAAGCTATAAATTACCTTGTTTTTGTCCAATACATCAATAAATGTTTCCGGTACAAATTTTGGAATAGTGATTATTTTTGCGCCAAAAGAAAGACGTGGAAGCATCAAAGCATTCATTCCATAAATATGGAAAAATGGTAATACGGCAGGTATTACATCTTGAAATGTACCTGTAAAGAAATAAGATATTTTTATATGTAGATAATAAATGTTTATATAATTATCGAGTGATTGTAGAAGATAAGAAACAATTTCAAATAAAAAATTTTGCCGATAAGAATATCCGATTTTGCGAATATATATATAAAACCAACGTACAAATACATTAATTTAATTCAAAATTCGCAAAATTTAAAACACCAAGAAGGCTGAAATAATAATTTGTTAAATAAAAAAAAAGATACTTGTAGGAAACTGAAAAACATCGATAGAGGTTTGAACCATCATTATATTAGACACCAGATTGCGATGTCTTAACATAACACCCTTTGGTAATCCAGTCGTACCACTTGAAAATGGTAAAGCCACTATGTCATCGCAAGTTCTGTTCAAATTTACAGGTGGCAATGATTTACCTCGCGTTATGAGATCCTGAAAAATTTTACATGCTTATATTTATTTTTACTTTAACTTTCTTTCGTAATCTTTAAATATTGTCAATTAATTTGCCTAAAATCTATTTTGATACTAACAGAAAAAGGTATCGAACCGTCTGGCATAGAACCAATCTTATCATCAATTACAATAAAAGGGGTTTCATGTGAAAGACATGCCCTTTTTGCAGCGAACACTGTAGATGCAATTGAAGTGGAAGTGATGATTGCTTTTGCATTTGCTCTTAACAACTGAATCATCATTTCCTCTGAAAATTTTTATCACGGTCATCAATATTATAATACACTAAAATAAGATTTAAAATTTTCTTAAATAGAAATTCTAAAAAATTATTCTAAAAATAATTGTTTGAAAATTTTAATTAGTTACTAGAATATTAAATTTTTTTGCAACATTGTTCACTTTTTTAATTTTCAACATAATTATTTTGATAGTCCAATAAAATTTTAAATCTTTCAGCAAAATCATTCTTTTTATAAATATACATATATGTATATGTGTGTGTGTGTATGTGTTCCACTTCCTTATCTTATTTTTATTTTACCATAAGTTAAATATTATAATAAGTTTAATCTATTTTATGTAAATCTCAAATAAAATAGCATGTTTAAAATAAAACAGCTTACCTGCTGTATACATCGGATTTATAGTAGTAACAATAAATCCTCCTGACGAGATTCCAAGGCAACTTAAAATTGTGTCCGGAAAATTAGGTGCCACTAGTGCTATCACATCGCCTGTTTTGAGACCCATATTCCGTAAACTTCTACCGATATAACTTGTCGCATCCTTGGCTTGCGCAAATGTGTATTTCTTGCCATTTATACCACACTCCTGCACAAAGTATGTTATAAAACTGATACCATATCATATTCTCCAGTACACACCAGTACATTTATCGTTAAAAAAAAATCTAACAGTTAATTATGCTTGCCTTTAGTTGTATTTTCCATTTCAAGCATTCTTTCTTGATTTTTCTATATAGATATATATATATATATATACGCAATTCCCCCCATATTAAAATTTGTTAAATAATTCATATTATTTTGTTTAAAGAAGATAACGCGATTAATATTAGAAACATTCTACGCACATGAATAGATTATCTATCGTACGTAAAATAAAAATATTAATAAATATCAATAAATCAAAAATTTACCAAAGCGATATGATTAGGATAATTCTCACTATTATTCCAAACAAACTCGTGAATCAAAGTTTCTGGATAAGAAGCATCACCACATGAAGACATAATAATCTTCTCGTTATTTGATCCCGTCACAATTCTGGTTTGCTTCGAGGTCGATGCACGCCTTAACGTAGAGTTCAGAGGCCTTATTCCTGCATCCAATACTCGACTCAGCCTCTGAATACCACAAAATATGTGTGTTGCCATATTTGTACAACGGCACTACTAATTTATCGGTAATTAGTTGTTCAACTCGTAACCTGCAAGTGTAATAAATAAATTAATGGAAATGAAATCATAAAATAAAGCTAGATTACAGTAATTTTATATATCAAAAATAATTGTAGAAATGTTAGTATTGCAACAAAATAATATTTTAAGTTTTATATACGTTATTGAATATGAATGATATTTTTATTGTACGTTTGGAATTAAATCACGCAGAAATGCAAAAAGGATGATTTCTTTATTTTTTTAAATGATTATAAGAAATAATATTTCTTTCAGAAAAAAATTTACTATAAAAATGCTACTGGCATATGTAAGTTTTAAATAAAGTAAGATATTTGTTAAAAAGATATTGACATAAAATGTTAGGTTTATTATAATATAAAAATTTAGTATAAGAATATAAAATACGAACACTTGGTTCGCAAATAAAAATCTGCAATTGTGAAGTTACAATTGAATTATATATAATTTGTGAGAAAAAAATATAGCGTATATGTATAGTTACTGTTACACAGTCAGTAAATATTTTAAGCGTTATATTCATTTTCCAACTTTAATATTTATACTTACTCAGCGATTATCGCGACATGTTCACTTTTATATGCTACACTGAATATTTTTATAACCAGTTATTTGATTCGATACAAAAATTACCAAAAAAAACAATCTCTATTTTCATATTGAATAAATATAAACAATAAAAGTCAATACGTGGTTAAAATTTAAAACAGAAAATTTTTTCAAAGGCATACCACAACGCAAGATTTGGGTAGCTTTTATATTTCAATTGATTAACAATTCAATAAACGTTTCTTAAATTAGGCCATCTTTATTTGTTTATAAGCATTCTGTCATGATTAGAGTTGAACAGAACATCTTTACTGATAGAATTGTTACGATAAGTTATCGGCTTGATAATATGCGGAAGTTTACTGTAACATAAATATATTTTTTGATTTTACTGGATTTTAGAATTATTATAATTAATTAAAAAATATTCATAATCATTAGAATCCGGAAATTGTATGTTCAATAATTAAAGATGGACCTAGGAATTATCGGACTGATCGTAATAATTGACAAATTCCTTTGGAACATATGATTAGATTTTTGATTACCTTCACTTCTATTGTCGTATTCTCCTTAGATAATAAATCTAGATAATAAGCGTTCTTGTGTAATTAAGTTTACAATGTATAAGTTTACAATGTATGTGGAAAAAAACTTAAATTTGTGTCCTTTGTTATTAATATTTTAATTATTAATATGTACAAATGCGTAAGACATATGAAGAATTTTTGTAATACTGAAGATGGCCTAATTTAAGGCCAAAATTTTTTTATTGAATTGTTAATCGATTGAAATATAAAATATTATAGCTACCAAACTCTTATGTTGTGATATATGCCTTTAAAAAAATTTTCTGTTTCGAATAAGTATATTTCTTATCGAAATTAATAATTATATATGTATATGTGCGCGCGCGAGTGTGTGTGTGTGTGTGTGTGTGTGTGTGTGTGTGTGTGTGTGTGTGTGTGTGTGTGTGTGTGTGTGTAGTAGTAAGTAAAGTACTAGTAGTACTAAATTTAATTACTTTAATTAGTTAGAAGAAGTAGTAAAAGTAAAAAGGTAAAAATTAAAAAATTAAATAAAGACTACTAACTAATT
>NW_012130081.1:1448092-1463471 GCF_000143395.1 Atta cephalotes
TAATAATAAATAAATTATTATAGTACCTAAACTACTTACTATTGTGTATATATATCGTTAAAACTTTAATTATTCGTATATATATTATATATAATTATATATAGTATATGTGTCGCGCGGTGTGTGTGTGTGTGTGTGTGTGTGTGTGTGTGTGTGTGTGTGTGTGTGTGTGTGTGTGTGTGTGCGTATGTGTAAAATGACATGCAATTAATCTTAATTATTGAAGAAGCATAAAGGATAAAAAATTATAAAAGATCACAATTAATTCTTCTCGTTACGCAATAAAAGTAAAAGGAAAAATATATAAATAAATGGTGCTTAATTCAATTCGAGAAATTAACCATTTATATACATTAAATTGTTACTAAATATTATTATCAGAAATAATTTTCAGAAAATTTTTTTTAATAACATTTTTTAATAACATATTAATCCATTCAAAAATTAAGTTAAAATACTCTCCTTAATTTTTTCTTCTTAAATAAAAAACTTTCATGAGTGCATTATAGATTGTATTAAAAGATTACAATAAATTTTACAATACTAAAATGAAAAGAATAAAATTTTATGTTTAATAATTTTTTAGAAAAGTATGTAACAAAGTTAGTAAAATAGATTATATATGAAAATATGTGAATGATGCTAATTACTCTTTACTTTCTAAATTATTGCTCATTACTTTCTAAAAATCGGAATTATAATAGCTCTTATAATTATTTTAAAAAGATACCCAAACATTTAAAATATTTTCAACTCATAGTAGATAAAAATTCACTTTGTAATTATTTTTATATAAGTATTTTATGTAATTATAATACGTTTTTTAACGTATTTTTTTAAAGAAATTTAACGTATTTTATAAAAATATAACTTTATATAAAATATAATAAAGATAATATCCGACGACAAAGTTGATGTGTGACATATGTATTTATAGTTTCTGAACTGTCTATAAAAATTATTCATATAATTAGTAGTAGCAGTATAATTAACTGCAGTATGTATTAAATACTATTTAGTGAGTACATCTCATAACAGTTTCGTTTCATGCAGTATAATATTTGCATAAATTATAATGTAAAAAATATTGTATAAAAAAGTTAAAAATATTATATATTTTATAATAAAAAAACAATTTTGTTTATAAAAACGTTTATTGCTTAAAATATTTATTTAATATAGAATTTAACAAATATCAATAAAGATATTTATTTTTCAATGTAGATAAAATTTTTAATATAAGACTATTCAAGTTAGTTTAAGATATAATAACAGACATGATTATCTACGCTTCGATATCAAGAAACTTTCAACTTAGTTAAACTTATTAGACTTGTTTCTATTTCCAAGTTTCTATTAACCAATAGTTCTTAGCAAGCAATATTATTATTGTACAATGATAATGAAATGATATGAAAAGGAGATTAAATAAATTTAAATGATTTTGCTTTATACTCACATATATACATAAACATACATATATGTTTACGTATTAATTTCATGTTTCATGATTGTTGATCATAATCAATAGCATGTAAGTACGTTTTATAAAAAAAAATTTTTTAATAAATAAATCAATGCTCATTTACTATATATTGAAACTTATTGTCTCTTTATGTCTCGATAAAAATAATATCACACATCAATAGAATATTAACATGATGTTATTAATTATCATATGTTGCATTATATTTTGCAGATTCATTCTTCATTATAACATGTATGCAGATCGAAGTACACTCGATACGAAGTTTAGATAATGCTTCTATTTTGCTCATTACTGTAAAAATGTACATAATTTATATTTGCAGATTCATGTTTGCATAACTATTCCTAGTAATACTTCCTTGAAAAAATTAAATTTATATTATTTTCAATCTCTTCGTCAGTTCAAGTATAAATCTATCGCTATACATAAACACTGCGTCATTATATGTATATATATGTATATATATGCTTGCGGAAGTACCATATTGTTTGATGATTTAAATAAACAACGTTTTACGTAGAATTTTTCATATGATTTTATAATTAGTGTTTAAAATTAATTTATTCAATATAAAAATTAATTAAACGGATTTATTTCGTCTTTTGACACAACATATTTTTGTCACGAAACATTTTTTGGTATTCTTTAGTATATACTACATACATAAAATAATTTTTTATATCTTTAAAAATCATGATGAATTTATAGATTTAAATTGAATTATCTTACGCCTCTTGTTGTTTCTTTCTGCAGTAGATTGCAGTCGATCTATTTTTAGAAATGTTAAAACGCTATTTCATTGACGATATATCTCATAATGTTTTAACAAGAAATGTAACGTCGCAATGTGATACTCTGTAACTGAAGATTTGCAATTTTCGCGCGCACATAATAAATATTTCATTCGCCCAAACTGAACAACCAGTTACATCGCCGTCGATCGGTCGTGATTCACTGACGTTTACGTAACGAATTTCACTAGCGGACTGTCGAGTTTTCTTCAAACGAAGAGATATCGTCTGACTCCCCACCATCGACTTGTCATACTAAAGTATGAGAGGCAAACGAGGCAAGAAGGAAATGAAAATGACTAATACCGTATGCTGTTACGAACGTCAATATGAAATTTATGATTATGAAAATATATCAACAATTATCGTGTCAGTCATGTGCAGCAATATTCGATAACTGGAATTTCTAAATAAATTTTTCTGAAAAATAGTCTTTATTATTATTGTCAGCTTTATTAGTCGGTACAATGTAATGATACAACAAAAGAATTTTTTTTAATTGTGTAAAAAAATACATTATAGAGCCAAACAATATATGTAAATAGTAAGAAAGTTTATTGAGAAAATGTGAGAAAAATCTGATACCATTATTTTTCAGATATATAAAAGATTTATTAATGATTATTTTAGAAATAAATTAAGATTTTGGAATAATTTTATATTATATATATTATAACATGTTATATATTTTATATTATATATTTATATTATATTATATATTATATTATATATAACATAATTTATATATTTATTTTACATAACCAGGCTATATAAATATATTTAATTTGAAATTACATTTAATTCCTTTTTTTTTCAGAAATCCTGTATAAAATTCTGTATAAAAAAATTATAAAATATTTAATTTTACAGAAAGAGTATGTTAAAAAGGGGATGATTTTTTTTAATCAATTCTTCACTTTTGAGATAAAATTGGTCTCAGAAAAATTAAAATCAACAAAAATATATAAACTTGTAATAAATGGTAAACGCAATAAAGCTATTTGTCGTAAAACAAGATCATATAATTTACTTGTAAGATCTTTAGATTAAAATGTACAAATAAACCTAAGTTATATTTATTTATAATTATGTGTAAATTTATAATTGTATATGTCAATTATACATATAAAATGTATTTTTACAATATGTAGTTAAGAAATTTTTTAAGAAGTTTATACGTAAAATTTTATACAAAATTTTATAATTTAAAATCTATTTTATTTTTTAAATAATTATTATTTCTTATATGGTTTTTTTGTTTAATTATTGTTTAATTATTGTTTACAACACTATATCACATTATTATTTGTTCAGCTATTAGTATGATAAGATATCTGATGTACATTACAGTAATATTTAACGATATATCTTTCAGATCAACATTTCAGAAACTATCTATTTCAACAACATTCAGCAATAATTAATATCTTAATGAATTTATTAATAGTTTAACAAGTATAAAATTTAATATGTATCTCGAAATGCATTTATAAATTTTTGTACTGATTTTTGTACTTGATATTGACCAGAGACATGATATTTTAAAATAGCGATAGACTTGTGCTATACTATTTTATTTATTATTAACTCGATAAAATAATTTAATTTAATTACTAAGGCCCGGTTATACCATGTTACTTTGATTTTAAGCGTGGCTTAAAACTCTTTCTGCCTCTGTCTTTTTTTGGTTTTAAAACGAGACAGTAGAGTTTTAAGTCTCTTAAAAGTCAAAGTGATGCAAATGAGCACCTAAAACAATTTAATACTAAACATATAATTTAGGATTACTTCAGTAATAAAATCATATTTCAATTTATATTACATGACTTTGCATAAAAATAATAATGAATATGAATATATTTAGTACAATCTGTTTTAGCAAAAGATTCAGACATCTCTAAAAAGCAATCAAAGAAATTATGTTTTATTTATAAACAAACATGTTTTATTTATGAAACTAAATATATAATGCTCACTTGTAACTAAATAATGTAAATGTGAAACTAGGATATATGAGCAATAGCTAGATTACAGTAGCTAAAACATAATATTTCAAATAACATTAAATAAAATAAAAACATACGTGTTTTAATTTTATTGTCAAGCATATTAGATAATCGAAGATATGAAATATTATATCCTATTGCCATCTAGCGTTATACCTAATGTAACGAAAAGTACGTTGCACTTATCATAATGGATCAATAATCTCTTATTCGTACTAACATGTGCGATTTCTATATGTATAAAAATATAAAACATTTTAAGTTTCTGTCTTTATATTTATGATATTATTCACATATATCATTAATTATTTAACTTATGCGATTTGTCCCAAACGGCACATTTATAATAAATATTTATTTTTATTAATTTTTTTAAATATTATATAAATATATTTTATATATTTTTTAAATAAGCTTAATTCGATTAAAAAATTAAATATTTTATATAATAATAATAATAAATATAAGTAAATATTTCTAATATATATTTTATGAAAATGTTTTAAATGTTCGCTAGGAACGTCATCTGTTTCATAAAGTGCAAACTAGCATCTAGCTGTATACACTAATAAAGAAAATGTTATTTTATAACTGTTGCAAGTTTTTCTCGCTAAAATAGGATTATTTTAGATTCATTTATATTATGTGCTATTTAAGATTGTCATTATTTTTTGCTATTATACTTTATGTTGAAATACTATTTTATCTTGATATCATATAAATAAATTTTATAATACGTGGACTTTATTTTATCGATTTTGTCTTTACTCTAAATTAGTCGTTATTGTATTTACAACGTCATTTCTTAGCTTATTATGTCCGACTGCAGGCAGTCGGACATAATAAGCAAAGAAATCAAAGACTCGAGAATTTAGTACCTGTCTCCGACCGACCCCCAATATATCAAAAAGGTCGATGCTTCTTTTGTGTTTTCGTAGATCTATCTAGAGACCTACACAAAAAATTCAACAAAACGTCTTTATTATTTATTCAAGAATATTTGCGACTTAAGTTGTTATCTTTTTCATTCATTAATTAAACAATTATATTAATTTATTACAATATAAGTATGACGTACATGATTTTTTAAATAATATTGTAGCTTTCATTGCGCACAATAATATGTTCTTCATAAAATCGCTAATTTCACAATTTCTGCGCGTTGATTGTTTCGAGCTTGTCGAAACGGTAATGCGTCGGCGCATTTTCATCGACGCCGACGCCGACGCCGATGACGCTTGGCAGGACCGTCTCAGAAAACTTTCCAGTAATATGTATTGAAAAATGAAGATTTAATATAAAATTCAAGAGGTTACCAAACATGTTTATATTAAGTATGATTAAAATTAATTATAAATTCAATAATAATAAAATAACACAATGAATTTTAAAAAATTATGTATTCATATTTTATTCTTTTTTATCTTAATTATTATTTCGTCATGTTACATGTAAATAAGTTTTTAAATTTAAAAAGAGGAACATCACTTACTTAAAATTCTTGCAAAGTAAATTAATATGCTATGCAAATTATGTTATAAAGATTGTATAAACACATGTTGCGGAAACAGTAATGAAAGAAAAAAATTTTAATACACTGCTTATAATGATTTAATTAAGGAAATGTAACAATATGCGGATGCATGTCGGACATGATTATTGTTTTTATTTATATAGCTGTCTCCCTAGAACTTTACACACTTCCGGCACTGCGATATTCCTATATGTATATGTTTGAAACCTGCGCCCAAGGGTGACGGCCATGTCGACGTGGACCCTGCAGTGCTCCCCCGTTGCAACCTATGCACACTTTCGGTTAGCGACTATTCGTACAAAGAAACAACCGCTTTTAGGGAACGGACAGGTTCATCTCAAAGCAAGTAATCGTCGCGCCGAATTACTCTTGCACGCAGCATTTGGGCTATGAATGAAGACCCAACCCTTTCACCTCGAGGTAATCATTCTCTATATATTTAGTAATACATCTTGTCATATTCACTCGATGTATCCGGAGGATTTATAAAGCAAAACTAAGATTGCTTCATTGAAAAAGTCAAGGGGTTATCATAGATAAGAAAACAACGACACGCTTCATCGTGCCGTGATTAAAAGTAATTAAAAAATATTAATGTGCGTGAACGAGTGACGACGTTTTATCGATCGCATTACTTATGCATGTGTACTTCAAGGAAGAGTATTCTTTGGTTGTATACATATATTGTTACAGAGTGTATAAGGTGGATACTCCACTCGTGCGTCACTTTGACGTTTGCCATTTATTAGTCGATCATAATATAGCCTTAATTAAAATATCATACACATGAATAAGGAAGCTCTCTATATATCAAAAAAGCTGTATTAACGCATTTTGTACTGTTTGAAAGTATCTTACATATAAATATAGAACGTTCTCTCTTCCGTTTGCCTTGATATGAAAGATAATCGATGTGCAACTTTTTAGCGGAAAACAATTACGAAGTTAAACTTTTTTACCTTTTTATTATATTACGAAAGATGCATACATGTTTACGTGTTTGTGGCGATTAAGGAACGTTATATTGTTGTTAGGTTTTGGCAGTGTTGCTTCTATCTGTGATTCCATGGCCGGGTCCCAGCGTCTTTAAAATATCATGTCCTCGCGATCGAGCGTCTGTAGTGAGGAGGATAGTTCACAAGGTAAAAGAAAGCATTATACATATAATCAGAATTATTAATTAAAAATATGTAGTAAATGGATTATATGTGAAAATATCCCTAAAAGTAAAATAGTTGGTACAGAAGATTATACCAAAAATAATAAGCAATCATTTTTAATTATTAATTACAATTTTTTTATATATCACTCAGCATTATTAAGATCAGTGCTAGTCAATTAACTCGTGATATTACTGCGGTAATTTAGTAGAGTTTGCATTTCAAGACCGAAAAATCATTTCGGTACATATTTTAAAATACTATACAAATAATCAAAACGTACTTTTATCGATAAAAATGCGTTTTTATCTTTAAAATTCTATAGTATGCGTAATAAATTATAGCATGTTAGCGCGTTCTGAATACGGGCCATATAATAAATTCATACAGAATCATGTAAGCATTTAAGATTAGTCCATTTAAACCATTTAAGGCATTGATTTCTATAGATTGCTGTGTTCTTACATATACGCGGTTCTATAAAAAATTATATCGTAGAATTTTTTTGCTATTGAAAACCAAGTAGTCATCAAGAGAATATTGTTTTCTACATAATCACCATTCCTTCATACATATTTTTTTCATCGTTCTGGAAGTTTATATATTACTTTGCGACAGAATTTCATTTTAGCTGCTCAAAGCAATGACTTCACTAATTGATTCCGTCGAAGACTAATACACGCACGTCGACTTCGCAACTAGTTATAAATTTAAAAGAAATAATAATTGGAATGTGCTACATCATAATTATAAAAGGAGTGAAGAGGGATCTTCCATTATGTTTTGTACAAATTTTTTTGAAGTATTGTAAAATAAACGAAATGGAGTCATTTGTACTAAAAACAGCATAATCTTTTTTTTAAAAGATCGTTGGCGAGGCTAACATTACGAAACAACGGAAACAGTATAGTATGTCATTATCGATCAACTGAAACAGAGTTCTATCACAAAAGAATATTCAAACTTCTAAAACTATATGAAAAATTTACAAAGAAGTATAAGAATTACATAGAAAAGTAAACAAAAATCTGTAGATTAAGATGATGTATGTACTTGGTTTTTTTAATAACAAAAATTCTAATTTATAAAAAATTGTGGATCATTACTTTCGATGACTATTTTTACAAAGAGAAACAAAGAATATATTTTTCAAAAAAATATTTTTAAAAATACCTGATAATTTTTTTTTGATAACAGTTTATTGAACTAAAATTATAAAAAGACGAAAATCCGGATAATCTTTTGAGCTTCATTAAAATTTCAGAGATGGATGCCAATACTGAAGAAATATCAGGTAGAATTACCATTGGAATGCCCGTTCCACGAGAGTCGAGATATTTTTCGACCACAGCAAAAGGCAAAGCATCAACACAGGCCATCACAATGGACCTGCGGCCTTTGCGGCAAATCCTTTTACGCCGAGAAACATTTGGACGCCCACTTCGATAACAGACACAAGAGCAATGTTAATACGGTAAATGATATGTAAAGGATAAAAATTCACATTGTCTCTCGATCATTGTAATCACAATTGTCACCGTTCTACTAAAGAACTAATAGTTCCCACTATTTTGCAGCAAATCAATTGTCTATCAAAATTATCTTGAGAAAAAACTATTAAACCTGTAGTTCTATTATAATGTATCTCTCAAAAAAAAAAATTATCAAGGCTTAACTTCTTACAATATTTCACTTTTGAAATTTTGATAAGCATTTTGATAAGCAATTTCGATTTCCGACAAAATAATGGGATCTTCGATAGTATGACGACCGTGATTGTAACATATTTTAAAGATTAAATAATTTAGCCAAAAAATATATTATATAACATAAAAATTGTTGGTAACTCAATTTTTAAAAAATGTATGCTATATAGTGTTATATATATTGTTTTAAAGATTCTATTTCTTCATTATATTTTTTATAAATTTTTTATTTCTTTCTAATTACACTGCATAATCTTTATTTTGACAAAGTTTTCATCAATTTAAAAATTATCTTTACTCTTTAATAATTACTACATGAATTATCAATGAGCCAAAGCTTTTTATCAGTTCCTCAGAAAAATATAGAATCTAAACATGTTCTTTTCTCCAGGCAGAAGATGCGGTATGCCTAGCGGACTACTGCGACATTATGCGTTGCGAGGTACTGGGCAACCGCGACTTCGAGAACTTGGTGGACGACGATGGCGGTCACCTGAACACCGACATCCAGATATGGCGCGAAAATACCGAGCAGCAAAAGCAACAGCAACAGCGGCGCAGCACTTCTGTCGTGCCCTGCGGGTCGCGTGGCCTCGCCAGGATGTATCCTACAGATAAGTCCTGCGCCATTGCTGGCGGTGGAGCGGTGACGAATCTGCAACGTTACTGCCGTCGTGACGACCATCATGACGACGGTGATATGCACAATCATAGATTAGCGAGATCATCTTATCACAATGAGATCGCCGAAACGGATAATAAGAATGATTGCGAGGAGGATGAGGACGAGGAAGACGAAGAGGATATGGAAGATGAGGAAAATCTAGTAGAAGCAGCGCTACCTGCTGTCGACAAAAAACAGAGACGGCGAGGACTGCATTTGAGAAAATTAAAATCCAACTGTAAGCCAGAAGAGTTGCAGAAATTGAAGACCCAGTGTGAGGTGAGTTTCTGTGAAATCACATTACTGCATGATCACTGCAATTTTATCTGAGAGAAAAGATTTTGTATTTATGACTACAATTGCATGATAAAATAATTATTTTTCGTTTATCTGTATTGAATGTTTTTAGGTCAAAAAAATTTTCTCTTATTATTTATAATAATTAATAGCTCTATTTTTACATTTATTATTGTTATGTTAGTAATAATAATAATTTATAATTCTATATATCAAAAAATTCTTAAATATAATTGTTATTACTAATATTATAATAGTTATAACTATATATAATGATATAATTTTATAAGAATAATTATAAGAGCTCTTAACCATAATTATTTTATCATACAATTATAATTATAGAAATTTTTCTCTCCATATGATGCTTCCGAAATATTTATATCAGAATATATATATATTATTTTATTAAAAATAGAAAAATCCTGATGAAAATTCGCGCATTCTCTCCCGATTATTGTAATATGTAATATATATTTTAAAGATCAGATATTTCAATTAAGATCGAGTAGCCGCGATTTGAATAATGCGCGATCTTTGATCTTTTTAATGTTATACGAGACCGGGCACGCAAAACATATTTACATACAAACCTATCTGTGAATATCAATAACATGTAATAACGTTTATCACGCGATCGTCAACAGATACTCGTACGCGATTGCATCGCCGGATTACTCACTAATCTTTCTGTACGAGATTTTCAAGAAATCGAAGGTATGCAACTTGATTATGCATTTAATACGACCGTTAAAGTTCTCTTATCAATTATATATGTTATCGACAGGGGAGCTAAATCGAGCAATCTGCTGGTATCTCAGCTGTGATAGATATTGGGAGGACACAAAAAGATCGCAGCGTCACACACCCTGGTACTTGCTGACTGTCTTCATGCTGCTCCTGTTTTCGTCGATTTACGCATGTTACTACATAATCTGGGTTTGCTTTAAGTACGATAAATTTTTTAAAAACTCATAATTTTTATAAAATGTTAATCAATTATACATCATTTCTAATAAAAAAATTATCTTATACTGTCAAAGAAACTTTGACGTTAATATTTTTTTTAGAACATTATGATAATGTATTTGTAATTTTCTAAAAAAATATTTACGTCAAAATTTCTTTAACAATATAAGATAATTTTCTTTTTTTGGTCTGTGTTGAATAAAAAAATGAAAATAAAAAGTTCAATGATTGTGAATTATCAAGCTATTTGTGAAATAACATCCAGCGCGGCTTTATATCAAATATAACAATAATATTAATATTAATATATTCCGTTTCGATCTTTAACTTCAATGATCTTATTCTAATTCATTCTATTAATTATCTAATGATTTACATCCGAAGTCTTTCTTAAATATTTATTTATATATATATATATATATATATATATATATAATAATACAATATATAATAATATATATATATAATAATAATAATAAAATAAATCCGAGGGAATCAATTATCTTCAAATATACATTACTCAATATCCTTATTTTAATATCTTGTTAAACAGTCTCTTTCAAACTGTTCAATTTAAAGATGTATGGCTCCTTATTCATCAGATGCAAACATAATGTGCTGATTACAAATCATCTTTATAAATACTCAATAACATGTTGATTAATATTAAAAATTACATTATATAATATCATAAATATTGATAAGTTCCTCACTTATCCATATTGATTTGGTACATGAACGATATATTATTAGCTGCTCCTTCCGACAAGATAGACATATTGAAAGTTTTTAACTCCTTAGATAAAAACTAAAGTTTACAATTGAAATAGAAAATAATAATCAATTAAACTTTTTGGATATAAAATTAATTAGAGAAGAACATTTAATTAAATTTAATCTATTCCATAAAGCTACATTCTTAGGCAGATATCTTAATTGTAATTTACAACACCCATTGATTGATTGATTGAGCATAAAAAAAGGAATAATTTATGAAATGATAACAAAATTTTTTACTTACACATTCGGATTATCACGAAAAAAACTTAAAAAATAATATTAACATTTTATTAAATAATAGCTGTCCCATTAGACTTCATATTTAACATGATTAATAAAAGAATTATACACACACACACACACACACACACACACACACACACACACACACACACACAGGATATTTGAAAAATAATGATGAATCTTTCGCATAGGGACAGAATGGACTAAACTGAGAAGAAAAGTTCTCTAATGTTTTGCAATTTTCGCAATTTAACAAGATATTAATTGCTAAAAATTACTGAAATTGATCTTCAATAATTTTGTAAAATGTTTTTCTAGACAATTTTCAATAATATTCAAAAAGTTTAATTTACAAGCTAACTTACCCTATTCTAAAAAAACTAAACGCTTACATCACAACTGCAAAAGATAAGCTGGCTAATATGTCAAAATGTAATATAGTAAGATCAGTTGTCGGGATTGCGATGCCACGTATGTCAGTAAGATAAAAAGGCAACTTAAAACTAGAATTCAAAGATATTTAAAAGATTAAATTAATAAGAGATAAATATTAATAAAAGGAATGAATATCTGATCATAGACTTACAAAAAAATGTGAATTTAAATGGGAAAGCGTAAAAATCTTAGATAATGAATTATCATATATGAAGAGAATGATATCTGACATATATCAAAAAACATAAAGATAGGCTAAATAAACAAAGATAGAAAATTTGTCGGACACATATCTACCCATCTTGGGTCATCTATCTCTCACTTAAAAATTTCTACTGCTTCCCCTTCCCCTTTCTGCTTCCCTTTCCAATAACGCGTATCAATCAAAATAATAAATACTTAGTCTGTTATTGTTATTACAACCGATGATAAGAGACAAACTATAAATATAAATGTAAACGCTAAAGCTGATCTTCTTAAAGCTGATCAAATCAAGGATTGAGGTAACCTATTAATATTTATTATATATATAATATATTATATATATAATATATTATATATATAATATTAATCAACATGTTATGACAGTATTTATAGAGATATAATGAGCATATTAATATTTCCATTTTATAATGGTTGGGGAGTCATTAATACATTTTTGAATTGGACAGTTTGAAAGAATTATAAAAAAATGTTTGATAAGATATCAAAAAAAAATATTGATCAATGTATACATTTGAAGATAATTTATTCTCAGATTTATTTTAGTATTAGTTTTTTATCATTTATTTAAAAAAGACTTCAGATGTAAATCATTAAGTAATTAATAGAATAAATTAGAATAAGATCACTGAAAATGACCAAGTTAAAGATCGAAATGTATGTATTAATATTAATAAATTATTGTTATATTTGATATAAAATTTCGCAAATAACATCTCGCGCGGTTCGAATAGTCTATCTGATAATTCACAATTATTGAATTAATATTCTTTAGAGCCTTCCCAGATAACCAAATAAGGGCAATATGTTGCCATTTTGCTGTCACTTATTCCGCATTCAATTTCACCAAACTAAAGCCAAGGTGTTTCCACAAACTGTCTGTTGTTCTGATGTCACGTAAACTTCTTTAGAATTCAGCAAATTGCTGACAAGTTGTCATCATGCGTGCATGGCGTGCCGTCAGTTTGCTGTCAGCGGGACGAATTTATTATTTCTCAATGTATACTCTTACAATTTCATAAACTCATGAAATCTATTTGTCCTCCTGATGCTAACACAGTTCACATTAGATTCCAATAACAGCAAATTATTGATAAGTTGAAAACAATATATACAGTACATCAATTTGTTCCATATGCTAAACCTCGCTTGGCTATCTGGGTTATTAGTACTATAATTGACAATAAAAGTAATCAAGAAGTATCTGAGTTATTAGTACTATAGTTGAAAATAAAAATAATCAAGAAGGATCGTATGACATATATTACTTATATATTCATCATAAACTTCTTTGAAACAATCCTCGTTGTCAGAGAAAATTGTGGTAGCAACTATAAAGGCTGACATTTGTATAAGTTTTTATGTAGAATTAATGCACATAGTTGAATAAATCATTTTAATTATAATAACTACAAAATAGTTTATTCAACTATAAGTATATTAATTCTACATATAATACTATATATAATTATCACTTTGGTTATATCCACTCTTTTTCTCTGAATATACTTATTTTACGTAAGATAACTTACTTTTGTTATCCACATTTTTGTTTAATAATAATTGTAAAGCTTTTAAAAATATATTTTATAGAAGAATGGTTCAGAAATGTAATAATCAAAAAGATTTTCTTTGCTGTTAAAATTTCTAAATAGCATAAAACAAAAGATAATAATGGTTTTGAGATATTCACGGGTATTTCTTTCAAAAATATCAGAAGATTTGTTTATTACCATCCATTGCTAATGACATTAGAAGAGAATAAAAAATAAAATGTTAACTGTTGGCTATATTAGGATCTACGTATGTCTTACGTCACTCGTTACATAATGAAATGAAAAATTTAATTCTTTTCTATTTTTGTTGAGTAGTACCGCAGATGAAGATAGATTGGACGGTGGAAGCGTAGATTACAACGGAAGTACGGATCGCTCAAGTACTTCTCCGTTACACGATCCGAGTATTCATAACGAGGGCAGATTGGACAGGCGAAAGGGCGATCATGGAGATGAGAATCTGCCCCTATCGAGCGAGGACATGCCTGATCACTATATCTATGTCTCGTACCCGCCCGAACTAAAGCGGCGACTTCTGGAGAGGTATATCGACTCGCGCGAAAGTGTAGCCATGAAATATATCCTACGTTAATTATATACAGTGATCCTCCTACTTACAGCTGCTACAACAGGACCACACGTCTGTAAATTAGGAAGGAAGTGATGAAATTAAAATTTTATTCGAGATCTGCACAAGGAAAGGTATTCGAGGCTGAACTCCTCACTCTCATTTTTCTCGTTATCTTCGTGTTTTGTATACCGAATGTGAATAAATGCATCGTGGACATGACATCAACTGCTCGTTCCATTTCTCTTTATTCTCTTATCTTCTGAAAACGCTGAATCATCAATCATGAAAAAAACTAAGATAGGTATGTGTCCAATATATATGATTATGATAATTATAATTTGTATTAGATCGAAAATAATTCAATTAAGAGAAATAACGCTATTTTTTATGACAAACGGCTCTTGCTTACCTAAATATTTTAGTATGAGTTTATACAAATATCCAATTTTGCAAATCATGCGCCAAAATATTTTTCAGTTTTGAATATTATTGAATATGTTTTGAATATTATGAACAAAACTACAGTAGCAATATTATGTTGACAAACAATTTAACAATAATATTTTTTATGATTATCTTTTTAAGTTATCTTTTTAATTATTGATAAAAATATCAATTTAATATTTGTAAGAAACTTAAAAACTGCGAATAATTGCGGGAATTAATATTACTTTAAGCAAGATTCGAATCGCTATTATGATAATGACCCGGATCTTTATTTATTATGATAATTTTATTAGTATTTTTTTATTAGTATTAGATTATAATAGTTAGTAATAGTAGTGGACTTTCATCCTTGATTGTGATAATTAAATATTTTTTTCGATATTATTTGGCAGATTTTATTATATTTTATTATATTTTATGATATTTTTATGTCGAGAATAGAGCTAATTAAAATAATATGAATGAGAATATATATATATATATATATATATATATATATATATATATAA